>NW_017307166.1:556525-581695 GCF_000935625.1 Nanorana parkeri | reverse complement strand
TTGAGCCAGGGGAAGTGATGGACTACAATCTCATGTTTAGTTCACTAATTTGTATTGAGTTTGTAGTCCAATGCACAAAGTAGCCATATTCCAGAAGGAAGGACAGTGTCAGCACCAATTCAGAGATGATTGGAGGATCTACAGCCGAGTAATACACAGATAAAGATACATTTTTGTTAGTAGTTAATGTACTTGAATGTATTTTTAAGATTTAACTCCTGTAGAGTCACTTTAAGTTTAAAGCTGCGCACATATAAACTGAAAGTAGAACACTACATTGAGAAAATGACAAATGAGAACGCACCGAGCATGAGAATAGCTTTGAGGACAGCAAACACTGCTCCCACTTCAATGCTGTTATGAGCAGCTGCCAAAAGATGTCTGTCACAGGAAGAACATATAACAGGTGCCAGCTTTCCTAAGGATAAAATAAATGACATGGTTTTATTAAATATAATATGCACTGTAACCTTTCATCTTACAAAAGAATCTGTAAATAAGCTGTAATTTATAGTTTACACAGAGAGAAATCAGTCCCCCCGCCACACACACACAAAACCCTTTCCACAGCCCACACATACAAAAAGTACATCTTCTTTGAATTAAAATAGTGTTACCTGCAAAATGGCTTCAAATAAACTAGAGATACACCTGAGTCATGGCTGGCACGTCAATAACCAAACATAGACGTCACTTCTAGGACTATAAGCTAAATGATTCTTATCCCAAATGCTTAACAAATACCTATTGGACACTAAGACAGATGAAACTTTTATAAACAAAACAAATTCTATCAAATCTTTATATTACGAATAAACACTTGTACATATTTACAAATAAACATTAAAACATGGTGTATCCATCACACTGGGTTTGTAGGGCATTCTGGATTTTCTGGATCTTATGGATAGCAGCAGTTTCTCCTCTGGTGGCTCTCTTAACTGGAGGGAGGGGGGCACATTTCAAACTCATTCAGCTGCGAGAACAATTTGAGATTCAAGTATTCAAATACCTTTTAAAGAATAAGCTATTTTAAGCTATGCAGTTAGGGCAAACCTTGTAAACATAAAAAAAAGCTTAGGACTCCAACTGCTTCCTAGAAATAGTAAATATAATTACATTATTATTAGAGGTGCACCTAAATGACATTTTCTGACCGAAACTGAATTTTTTTTTCAAACTTTTAATTTAAAAAAAAATATTTTATCTTTATTAATTTTTTTCTAAACTTTTACATTTTTATACTTTTACTTATTTATTTTTATTTTTATAATTTTTTTGTATTTTTTTTAAACTTTACTGCTGGGGGCTCTGGGAAATATCAGGGGTCTGAACAGACCCCTGATATTTCCCTTTTAAAAGGGAACTCTTTTTTTGAACTCTTTCTTAAACAGTTAATCCCCACACAGCTACCTCCTCATGTATCACTTGCTCCTTCCTCTTAGATTGTAAGCCGTCACAGGCAGGGCCCTCCTTACCATCTTGTGTTGAATTGTATTGTAATTATAATGTCTTTCTTATATTGTAAAGCGCTGCACAAACTGTTGGCGCTATATAAATTCTGAAATCCTGTATAATAATAATAGTAATGTATAATACTTGAATACTCCCAATAGGAGAGACTATTGGATATAAATATGTCTCATGACTATGTATGAAAATGCCCATACACCTTACGATTATCGTACGATAATCATATGCGATTGACTTTTCGTACGACAATCGTAACGTGTGAATAGAGTGCCCGACTGAGTACTGTACAATCGTACGACTTTTCACGGTCAAGCATGTTTGAAAACTTTGGTCTATCGTACGATGTTTGCATGGTTGGTGGCGTTTCCATCCGTCAAAAGTCGTACGATTAACACTGCGCATGCGCAAACGATAATAATTACGGTCAATTACCGCAAGTCGTCCGGGTGTTTTTTTTAAACTACCGCTGATTGAACCTTGCGATAATCGGGGCAGGATGGGGCCGTCGTACGAAAATCGTACGACGGTTCGATCATCGGACGAAAAGCTTAGTCTGATTATCGTAAGGTGTATGGGCACCTTAAGAATATATATTGCCAATTTGATAAGAAAAGACAATAGGCTAATATATAATGCTTTCACCTGTAGAACATTACCTGAAGAGTGGCCCGAAGCCCAAATTGCTAATTACAGGTTGTGCAGTGAAGATTTAAACGGACATTAGCAGGTAATAGAAAAGATTGTTGTTTCTATGGCCATATGATAAGTGAACATGAATTTACATATGCATATACCGATGACCATCTCTAAGGGCATTTATTGACTTTTATATGTTCGACTCGTGTATTAAAGAAGATCTTGACATGTTGTTACCCAATAGAATGTTTTTGCTCTAGTTGAATATATCTCGCTTTCCTGGCCCCTGTAGTGGGGTCCGGTTGGTTCCCTCTTATCTCTCTCTGTCCGCGCCCAGGGTTGAAGGTTGGATAGCAGTGACGCTGCCATTTTTAAGAGATTTTTGTAAGTTTATTTAAACTTGATGAAACATAATGGTCAATACATGTAATGAAAGAAAAAAGTCTTGAAATGAACTAAAGTTTTTTTATATTGGAATTCCTTATATAGAGATAATAGTCAACTCCTGAAGAAGCGGGTCTCCGTGAAACACGTAGAGAGAAATTGTCCTCCAACTGGATTACACTTTGAAAAGCAAACCGATATGTAACCTACAAGTATTGTTAGGATTATGAGAATATGTGGGAGGATGAGGCTACTTCTTATGCTCAAATGTAGATGAATATGTTTTAAATATGTTAAAATAAAGTTTGTTATATGTGATACACACATCAGTTTGTGATCCTTGGGGTACATATAAAGTCAGGGTTTTCGCTTTTTTCTATAGTTAAAGTAGAACTAAACCTTCCTGTTTGTTTTTTTTGCATATATCTGCTGCTAGCAAACAGTAGATATATGCAAAAACATTAAAAAAGTTACCAAAAAGGTCAAAACTTACCTGTGTCTCTGCCGCTCGCTCCCGTATGAAGATCTGTAGATTATGGGGTGGTTGTGAAGGATCATGGGGCGGGTGCATGCGCAGTAGAGATATTTGGCCGTGAGAAGAGGAGAGACAAAAGGTAATTTACTGCAGGCAGCCCGCCAGCATGCACGTGGACAGACTCCATGGGACACAGAAGACACAGCAGTCAGTGCCGGATCAGAGACTGACACCAGCACTGGAGGGACTCCTGAAAACTACAGGAAAGAAGAAGATGATCGGATCAAGAGGCATCGTTTAAGTTAAGACCTTAAAGCAGCATTGGGGATGTGACTTTAATGTCACTTTAATTATTGGCATGTGGTACTCCCCCCTATTTCCTATGCACACCTGTATATAAGATTATAGCCTATGTATAAAAATTAGATTTTGGGTTTATAACACTTTAACTCCTCAGTTAAACAGGCCTCAAGTCTGGAGGAGGCCTCTGCTATTGTTGGAGGAGGAGAACCAGGGAAACTGATGGCTGCTGGAGGTGCCTGGAATATAGAGGACCTCAGGAGCAAGTCTGGTGTCTTTCCTACTGAAGATTTTGTGCCAATCCCTATTCAGCTGTGCTGCAAATGGATATTGACTGGAATACTAAAAGGGACTGGTGAGTCTGGAGTCTGTGTCTGTTTTGCCCTGGATGTCTAGGCCCCCTGTACCCTCTCTCCCAGTGTGAAAATGTTTATAAAGTTCTTCAGCATCATACTTCTGGCCTGGATATTAGCTCTGTTAGTCACTAGAAGAGGGCGGTTTATGCATCTGGTTACTAAAATCTCTAGACAGGCTATGGGTAACCCGAGTATCTGTTGGCTCCTTTGGGGGTGACGTTACATTAATATTCAAGTAAAGTGACTCATTGAGTTCAAACATCATTGTACCAATGTCTGCCAGTATTCTTTGGTATCCTTAAGGTGCCCATACACCTGCTGATTATCGTACAATAATCGCAGGTGATCCCGCGATCAAAGATAATCGGCAGGTTTATGGGCAGCGTGCGACTGCATCTACTGTACGGTCGCACGACTTTTGTCTTCCTAGCAAGCTCGAGTAAGTACGATCTGCCTGTCCAAGATGGGCAGATCGTACAAAATTTTTATCAATTTACAACCATCGCACAAGGAAAGTCGTGCAATGGTTGTAAGGTGTATGGGCAGCTTAACTGATATCATTTCTCAGGTTACAGGGCTTAATTAACCACTTAAAGGAGAACTATGGGGTGAGTGCTTTTCACTCACCTCATAGTTCTAGCCGACCTGTGACAATGAGACTGTCACAGGTCGGCTCAGTAGATCGGGAGGTGAGCGAACACATACCGGCGTTCGCTCACCTCTCGATCCTGTCACGGCTCTCTGCCGTGACAGGGGAGGGGCTGGATTCCCCCCTCCCCGCTCCGATCCGCCAGCACTGACTGGCGGAACAGACGGGGCAGGGGGCGAGTACAGCTGGCTCTGCCTTTAGATAGGCAGAGCCAGCTGTCAGTCACGCAGCTGGGCGGATCCCGGCACAATTGTTGTGATCCGCTTCAGCTGCGGCGTCTCAGTATACCGCAAGCTACAGCTCGCGGTATACTGAGCCTAGGGTGACGGGAGGACGCTAGTTTGTGTCCTCCCGTTACCCTAAGGAGAACTATGGGTAAAAGACTTAACCCCATAGTTCTCCTTTAAAGACCAGGTGTTTACACCCCCTTCCTGGCCAGGCCATTTTTCAGTATTCAGCGCTGCAGTAGTTTGACTGACATGTATTCCTGCATACTAGGGATGCACTGATATATGGTCCGCCGAAACATATCGTCCGCATAATGCCGAAAGTGCCATTTTCCTGCTGATACATCGGCGCATCCGTGATTTCTTTTCTCCCCGCTGGGCGCTGCTCTATGTCCCAGCGGGGAGAAGAGAAAGTGACAGCCGGCCGAGCGCTGCGGTGGAGAGTGCTGTGAACGGCCGGCGTCTCCTCCCACACCGCTCTGCCGCCTATCACAGTCCGGCAGAGCAGTGTGGGGGCGGAGACAACGCTGTCACAGGAGGCGGGGCTTTTCTCCCTACTTGAAATAATAAAGAAAAATAAATATAAAAAAATGTAAAAGTTTATAAAAAAATTAAATATTAGAAAAAATTAAAATACAAAACATTTTCGGTATCGGTATCGGTTTCGGCCTGACATTTTTTTATTTCGGTTTCGTTTTGGTTTTAAAATTTCCATTTCGGTGCACATTGTACTGAAATAAATGTTATACCATTTTTTTGGGGACAGATAGAGCTTTCTCTTGGTGGTATATAATCACTACTGCGGTTTTAATGTTTTACTATATTAAGGAAAAAATTACCAAAACGTTTGAAACAAAAAAGTTTTTTTTAGATTATTTTATAATAAATGTATTATTACCCAACTTTTTGGTAAAATATAAAAGAAGGGGTCACGTCGGGTAAATAGACATCAAACTTGACAAGCCTAAAAATTGTGTGCACCCACGAAATCGCAAAAAACTACAATACCCAAAATTGACTATAGGCGACGCTTCAAAAGCTTTAACGCTCATCAGTTTAGTCTTATCAGTGAATAATGGCCTTAGAATTATTGCTCACACTCATGTTCGTGGTGATATGTAACATGTGTGGCGTAATGGACGCAATTGTCGTTTTTGCAAGTATGCGCACCCGACTCATGTTTGTGCACGTGTATAATGGGCGGAAACTTTTTTTTTTAAATTGTGTTTTTTTATGTGTGAATTTAATCTTTTTTTTTCCTGTGTTTTCTTTTTCACTTAACTTTATTGTTATCACAAGGGGGCTAAAAAGTCCCCTATGTGATAGCAAAGAGGATTTGGCAGGTCCTCTTTATGGAGACGTCAGGGGTCTTCAAAACCACTAATGTCAACTAGGGACCCCAAAGAAGCTGATGAAGCAGAGATCTGCTTCATCAGCTTCTCTCCAGCTTCTGAAGCCAGAGAGTTACCGCAGAATGGATGTCATAAACATCACCTCCTGCATTCTGACACCAGAGAGGGGATCGCAGGGATATCATGTACTGATCTCCCTCTGATCCCCTGTCTCAGAGCTGCCGTGCTGGTCCCGGGCTGCACTGGTGATAGCGGAGCTCGGGACCAGCGGAGCTCGGGACCAGAGGAGAAGGGGTGTGCACAGATCAGCACCTCATACCAGCAATCCGGCGGCTCTATAGCCGCTGGATCACTTGTATGTAAACAGGCATCGTTGCCTGTTTAAAAATGTTGAACGTTTCTTACTTGTGTGCGCCATGCGACACGCAAGAGTGGGTGGGGCTAACAGGCCGTCTTTTGACAGCCACTCATATCCGGAAAGCTCCCGGCCAGCCGATTAATCACAATGGCCGGCCAGGAGGCGGTCAACTAAAATGGGAGCTAAGATGAAGTAATACAAGGCTGTCAGTATGTCTCTTCTGCCTTAAAAGCTTCTGCTTTAATTGCAACTTATTTTATTCTTTTATGCACAACTGAATTTTGTTTGACTTTAGTGTATAAACAAAATTCACTTGACATTAAGACAGCCAGGCCACTGGCATTTTAAGAAAGATGGCAGTGATGGCAGAATTTCAAGATTTCCTTCAGCATGACAACAGGTTCACTTCATTGAATTTTACCTCACTTTATACTTCAGTTAATCAGGTTTGCAGGGTCTCTATACAACTCGCATCTATATTTGCGATTCCTGACAATGTAATAGCCCAAAGGCCTTTTCAACCTTATCCCGAAGCCATAATTTATGGCTGACAGAAAACTGGCCCCTGATCACACATCTGTCATTTTAACAGCTTCCTCCAATAGAATTTAACACCTACAGAACTTCATCAGTAAAAAATAAATTTGACATGCTAAATATCACTTAGCAGAAATGCATTCCATTTTTATTGTGTGTGTCATAAAACCAAGAAAAGATATAAAAGCTTTTATAGATTGCACTAAAGTATTAAAAATAGTACATCAATACTAAGTGTCCAACAACATTTAAACTGTGTAACAAAAGTATTTGATGGGGTGACACTGTTGCAAATCTTTTTTATTACTTAAACATTATCAATTATCAGTGAAAATTTGTTATATTTTATCTCTCAGACTGATTTGATAATATATTATATTTATGTAAGACTAATAAATGAACTCCAAAAACTAGGTAGATTATTATTTTAATACAAGGGGCTACTGGAATCACTAAACCAATTATTATTTTTTTTAATTGGAGAGCAGCTCATGTGCAGTGCAATATTTAACACCCCATAAATTGTGTGTCTGTAGCCTCTGCTACACTGAACAAAGGTCACTTCACATCATGGAGTCTTCATCCTAATCAAGGAGAATCGCCATTCACAGGAACAAAAACAATCTTTTCCACAGCAGCTCATTCAGTTGGAGCCATGGAAACAACATAAAATTCATTTTTTCTTCCTCCACAGAACTGCTTGTAGACTTTTTACATTTGTAATTAGCAAGAAGCTGATTTGTTAGGTCCAACAGGGATTTGACCCAGATCAGGCGATATGCAGAATCCTGAAGTTTACCATGGATTGCTGATCTACAGATCTACAGCTCCACAGCTCAGTTTCCTCCTTGTTTGTCCTCACTAAGAGCCAATTTCAGTCCAGACATATCTGGAAAGCTTGGAAAAAGTTAAAGATAAACGCCAACCTTTTCTTGAGCCCACCTTCCATTCCTGTCTGAATGACCTTCATCATTCATCATTGATGATCCTTACTGCCCCCCACAGTTATTAACTTGTATCTAAACCCAAAAACAAAAATGTATATTACTTGCCAATTATGAAATGTGGTGACTGCATTAGTTTTCTCTTTATAGGCTTTTATTCCTTTATTTTCACCTGGTGGTCTGGCCAGTAACACGCTTCCTGTTTTAGGGTGGTTCCATTCTATGGAGGAGCAGTAGAGCCACCCTTGGATAGCAGAGTTGTCACCCTGTGGAGAGGGTAGGGTTCGATTGACTAGAAGATTTAGATCAGGGGTGTCCAAACTTTTTTCAGAGTGCCAGATTCGATGAAGTGAACATGCGTGAGGGCCGACCATTTTGCCTGACATTTTTTGAACCATTAAAATTAAATGCAAATTACCTATTGTATGCAAAGTTTATTGCAAACGGCATACTTTTCAGTTCGTTGCATGGATGACAATCCAAACAGGTGTTAAATCACTCTGCCTTTCATTCTTCAAACTCCACCCCCTCCCCTGTCACCTCTGCCATGTAGCCCCTGATACAGCTGATACCCATGTAAGAGGCCCTCCAGGCTCCCCAGGTTGCATTGTGATACCTTGTGTTGCAAATAAATATACGCCTGTATCATTTTATCACAACACAAACACCAACACAGCAGAAAAACAATTTTTTTAATAAGTCGCTAATTTCTTTACCATTTCGCAAAAAGGAGCAATTTCAGATTTGCAAATATTTGTTATTTATTAACTCAATACAGTTTTATCTTTTAGATTTAGTCAGAAAATATATTTTTTTGTGCACGGATAATGATTTTATCAATTGATCTGCGTATTTTTATCGGTTTAATGTTAATTTGAGAAACATTTGGGCAATTATCGCAGGAACCACAAATTTAGTAGCACCATCTTTTTATTCTATCGGGCCTGTGCTTTCAGAAAATATATGGTTTTGGGGGATATTTTACAAACGCTAGCAACGCAGCAGTTGAAAATCAAATCAATAGGAAAAATTGCAAAAATGGCGTGGCCAGCTGATTTGCAAAATGTTCCTCGAGGGCTTGGCAGTGAAAGGGTTAAATGAACATAACAGCACACAACCCTCGCCCTCCCCGCCGCTCGGACTCACCCAGCCAGAGCATCACAGGATCGCAGCTAGAAGGTGTCGGTGTGTACACTGCAGGGGATGGGGCAGTACCAGCCAAAACAACTGATTTCCGGGGAAACCAGTTCCATGCCAGCAGAAGCACCAATATTGGTACTCGATATTGGCGAGTACCGAAAGCAAAGTATCGGTACTCGTACTCAATACTGAAAAACCGGTATCGGTGCATCCCTAGTAGGCAGCCCTGTCAGTGTTAAATGGTTTGTCTCAACCTTATATCTGCCACTTTTGCTGAACAGTTTGGTCTGTCAAAGGAAGTTGAAAGATAACAGACTTACTGGCTGGATCACCAGGTAAAATTAAAGAAAAAGCGGAACTTTCTCTGCCATGAATCATTTTGTTTCTGAGCTTTATGTGATAGAACATATCCCCGGCATTACTTTAGAAGTGCCTGCAAAAAGCTAAAGTCTAAAGGGATCCCTGGGATGTGTTTTGAAAAAGATCTGAGGCCAAATGCTCCGATGTCCCCTCCCACCAAACAGCAGTAGACAGACCCCCTGATGACATCACTAGGTCACAGAACAGGTATTTCTTGAAAAACAAAATGCTTTGATTGAAAATATCATGTAATTTAATTGCATATTGATCTGGGGGATGGAGGAACAAGGGAACATATTAACCACTTGAAGTCCGCGGTGCTAAACCCCCTTCCTGTCCAGGCCATTTTTCAGTATTCAGCGCTGCAGTACTTTGACTGACATTTATTCTGCCATGCAACGCTGTACTGAAATTAATTTTATACAATTTTTGGGGGACAGATAGAGTTTTCCTTTGGCGGTATTTAATCACCACTGGGGTTTTTATTTTTTACTATGTAAAAGAAAATTAAAAAAAAAAAAACAGTTTCCCCTATATTAAATTATAAAACATGTATTATTACCCAATTTTTTGGCAAAATATAAAAGGCAGGGTCACGTCGAGTAAAAAGACACCAAACATGTCAAGCCTTAAAATTGCGCGCACGCGTGAAACCTCACAAAACTACAATAACCAAAATTGGCCATAGGCGACGCTTTAAAAGCTGTTACCGCTCATCAGTTTAGTGTCATCAGTGATTGATGGCCCTAAAATGATTGCTCTCACTCCGATGTTTGCAGCGATATGCAACATGTGTAGCGCAATTGACATTTTGCAGCGCTGGTGCATTTGATGCGTATTTACGTTTATGTTTACGTTTGTATGTGTGTATGCGTGGGGGTGGGGGACTTAACATTTTTTACTTTCTTTATATGTGACTTTTATTTTTTTACTCTTTTTATGTTTTTTTTTACACCTAATGTCATTGCTATTACATAGGGGGATAACAATCCCCTTATATAATAGCAAAGGAACACTGACAGGTCCTCTTTGTGGAGACATTAGGGGTGTCTAAGACCCCTTATGTCACCTGGGGACCCCCAAAGAAGCTAATGAAGCAGAGATCTGTTTCATCAGCTTCTTCGCTCTGGCTATAGAAGCCAGAGGACTGACAGGTGAATGCGGAAGTGATGTAATACACACCACTTCCGCATTCACAGTATGGAGGGAGGTCAGCAAGGAGGAAGTTGCTGAACTCCCTCCCATCTTACCTCCTGACACCCTCCCGAGCCGGTCCCGGGCTGCAGATTGAGGAGCGGATCCCTGGGATTGAAGGTGAGGGTGCAGAAGGGACAGCTGCACTACTCTAGGAAGGGGGCGCGCAGCCACAACATACAAGCGAACGGCAGCTATAGAGCTGTTTGTATGTCAAACAGCCGGTAACGACAGTTTTTTTCTGACTGTGTGCACGCTAGGGGGCGCACTCGAGCAGAAAAAAAACGTCTAATTACGGCAACCCGCCCATGGGACTTTGCCTTCCGTCCGTTTTTTCACAACGGGTGGATGACAAGCGGTTAAAAGCATACACTACACTTCAAATGTAATTTCATTTTGTGTTTCCTTTCATTCTCCCTAGTATGTGTGACCCCATATTACTTCCTACCTACCAAGACTTTACTTTTAAAGCTGAACACTAGGCAGATATAAAAGACACAAATTATTGTAATTTTGTATTAGTTTATACTCTATTGCATGTATCTTAAAAAAAACAAGCAGTACCTGACTTTGACTTGGGATCAGTCTCTTGTAAGCCCTGTACAGCATAATCCAGACTGGGTGAAGGAGAAGCAACACACATATAGAGTCAGTTGTGCAGCAGTCATGTGCTAACAAAGAACATGCTGGTAGGAGCAAAGAGCAGAGTGACAGAGAGATGAGCTCATCAGTCTGCTGCTTCTCCTTTTACTCTCAGTCACAGGGTGGGGGAGGGAAAAGACCTGTAAGTGTTACTTAAGTCAAGCAGAGAAAAAGCAGGTTTCCTGCCCTGTCAGGCACGGTTGTGTTGTGTGTCAGAGCTGTGCAAAATTCAGGACTGGATGGAGAAAATACAAATCCTTTAGCAGGTAAAAAATATCCCCCTGTACTTCATCTGTGAATTTAGCGTTTGCCTGGTGTTTAGCTTTAAAGCCCATTTCTACCTTTGCAGAGGTATTTTAAAAAAACATATGCCAGCAATGTACACCAAGTGCACATGAAACAGACATATGCAGTTCCTGTGTGTGAACCCACAAACTTACTTTTTTTGTTAGCTTTCCTCTTCAAATCCCTATGTAAAAATGTCTGCCTGTGTTTTGCAAGGTCCTTCTCACCTCTTCTATTCATTAGTATTCAGAGTGGCAGACCCCCCTCCCCAGACAGTGTATTGTGTGCAAAGGCATAGCTACTGTTCACTGATCATGTTACAATGGATCACAGTGAGGGGGCAGCTGTTTACAGCCAAATTACAATCTGACCCTGGTGTCTGATTGATGTTCATTTGGAGACAATTTTGAATTTTTAGGCTTAAGGCCTAATATAAGGTTCACTAAAAAAACAAGGAAAACCTAAAATGTGAGTCATAAAAATGTGCACACATATACATCATCACTGCACCTCTTCATTTCCACAATAAATGCTAATCACTTACAAAGTTGGAAATGGACTTGAAATATATTTAACTGCCTCCAGGCCGGCCGTAGTAAAAAAATGGCCGGCCAGGAGCTCTCTAGATCTGAGCGGGCGTCTCTAGACGTCCGCTCAGACATGGGCACGCGCGAGCGGGAAATGGCCGCAATTTAAAAACGGGCAGCGATGCCCGTTAATATACATGCGATCCGCCGGCTGTAAAAAAAAATTTAAAGTCCCCACCCATACATACACGCATGCATACATGCGTCGGGGGCGCATACGTGCAAAAAAAGACGATTGCGCCCATTACGCCGCACATGTTACATATCGCCGCGAACGTCGCAGTGAGAGAAATAAGTCTAGGGCCATCAATCACTGATAACACTAAACTGATGAGCGGTAAAAACGTTTAGAACGTCGCCTATGGCTAATTTTGGTTGCGGTCGTTTTCTGCGATATCGCGGGTGCGCGCAATTTTAAAGCTTGACATGTTTGGTGTCTATTTAACCAACGTGACCCGATCTTTTATATTTGACCAAAAAACTGGGTAATAATAAATGTTTCCTAACATAATGTTAAAAAAAAACGTGTTTTTTTTCAAAATTTTCAGTAATTTTTCCTAATGATAATAAAAAATAAAACCCCCCAGTGGTGATTAAATACCACCAAAATAAAGCTCTATCTGTCCCCAAAAAATGGTGTAAAATTCATTTCAGTACAGCGTTGCATGACGGAATAAACGTCAGTCAAAGTATCGCAGCGCTGAACACTGAAAAATGGCCTGGCCAGGAAGGGGGTCTAAACACCTGGTCTTGAAGTGGTTAATGACCGAAGTGCCAAGGTCACATGGATCCTGTTAATTGTTAATAATTCTATACAATACAGTATATATTCTTATATTGTAAATGTTATGTCATTAAGCTGTATGTTTTTATTAAGCCTAATGTAGCATGACAAGCTGGTTTGTTCCAAATTAGTACAGAGTGTTATGATGATGTAAGAAGTGAAGAGAACAACATCAAATAATCAGATGCCAGTGAGAGCCACTACTAGATTCTGAGAATGGTTAACAAGAGCAGGCTAATATGAATATATGTGGATTCATCTAGTTACCAATGATAATAATAACTCACCATTTGTTGCACCCAGTGGGCTGAACTGTGGTGTTCTTAGTAGATGGAGCAGGAGGCGGCATGTCATTCTAGCTCCAGGCTCAGCATCAGGATCACCACAAGCTGTAAAGAAAGGTATCTATTTATCAGCCATAAATACACCATGAGACCGTGCGTGACCATTCACTGTAATTACAGATAGCTTCAATTATGTTACATCACTGCTACATTGAAATCAGTATTGTTTCTATTTTATTTATGCAGGTTATTCTCAATCTCTTTACAATAAGACAATTATGAGCAATTGAACACAAAAAACAAAGACCTTTGGTGTTCTTGTTGGCAATAACTGCATTTCCTGCGCCACTTGCAGTAATTGTTTTCTCATTTTCAAGAGGCAGGGAAGTTAGGCTGCCAGGGTTAAATGTTCAACTCCACTACTGAGTGTGAGGTGTGTGTGTGTGAGAAGGACATCAGTTTTAGTTGCCATATTGTGTAGGTACATGGAGTCAAAGGAAAACTAGAGAAATGTATCACTGTAATTGAATCAGTAATGGATCCATAATATTAGGTGCCCACATATATTATCTGATGGTTCCCAAAAACAGTCTGATATATGTGGGTGGCTGCCAAATCAAATTGCTGCCCACTGTCGGAGAAAATTAGAAAACCTTCAACAACACCTCCCATTTTCCCCTCTGTCCCTCCCAAATATGTTTCTTATAAGCTCATCTAGCCCAGGCTTACAATTCAGTGGAGTGTGCTACAGATTGTATGCCCTGAAGGTGGATTCTCATTCCTGTATTGCCCCCTGAAGTCTATGGAGAGCTAAAGCTGGAACACATTTAATTTAATGAAATCTGGTATATTTCCCCCTCTTACCTATTCTCCTTATTGCATTCCTATACAATACTGGACAAGTGTCATAGTATTACAAAATGCATAGAATGTATTTCATATATATAAAGCTTAAATGTCCAAAGTGCAGAGAGATGTCCACCTCTAGAATGGGTATGCAATGTTCCTTTAACACCAATATAGACCTCTATTGATAAGCCAACTGGACAGTCCACTGACAAGGATTAATGGCATTTTGTTTAATTTGCCAAGGATGCATGCAATAAACTGGATATTTACCCTATCACTTGACATTAATGCCCATTGGTACTCTATATATAATAATAGCTCACTAATTCTAATTTAGGACTGTATTTATCACTAATTTGATGGGGAATGGGTCAATAAACCCATTTTTCCATTAAGATTTGATTTTTCACATTTACTTTTTTTATCACAGCATTTTTAGGAAATGTACATATTTGCTGCTTGAGAATTGCTGCATTCAAATGAAAAACATACAGGGTTATTCACAAAAGGGTGAAGAGTTTGGAGAAGGCAGGAGAAGTGAACAATCTAGGACAACATAGCTGAACTGGAAAGTGAGCTCAATTGGAGAATGTTTCCAGTTCAGCTACGTTGTCCTGGATTGTTCACTTCTCCTGCCTACTCCAAACTCATCATCCTTTTGTGAATAACCCTGATAGTGTTTGTCATGGAAAGGCTGCATTTGATCTGCTCTGTCTGCAGACACCTTAATAGGACATGCTGCATCCACAGAAATGAAGGGTAATGCAGGTCATATGCAGCCTCTGAATTGTCACGTGTACTGCTCAATAAAATTTAATGAGATTTTGTTGACCTGCATTTGACATGCATCCAAGCATACCTCAAACACAGAAAAACCTCTGTTAACGGAACACTTCTGTTCGTGAACAATTCGGTTTGCGAACAGGAAGTTCGGCAAAACTTTGCTTCCATTCGCGGACTCCGCATCGGGTGACGAACCCAACCGCAGCCATCTTCCCTGCTCTGACACATGGTTGTGGCTTCCTCTAGTCGAGATCGCGGTCTGATCACAGTTTGATTCAGTTCGCGACCAGAATCGTGGAACGAATTAGGTTCGTGAACCGAGGTGCCACTGTATGTGGACAGCACAGTGCAGTTCAGTAGAGTCATATTGGCTCAGTGTGCTGTCTATCTGTTTTTAAGGTCTATTGCTGATGTTAAGGGAATTACAGGAGGTTAATTGTGTCATAACTGGCTAAAATTGTGTTTTTTTTTATCTGCCTGGAGTTCAGCCTTAATGTGGAGTCAAAAAACAGAAACTGGACACCTACAGACAACTGCAGGGAGTCTGATTCAGTGTGACCCTCGGTGGGGGCGATCACCTGTCCCCGCTCATCCTTGCATTCTTTAGCTCTTTATCCTTTCACTACTTTGTCCCTCTACCGTGTCCCAAAGCATTTGTGCATTTGTATCTTAGCTTTCCGCCTGCTGCGCGCACAGCTTTCTTTTTGCCTTTCCGTTTTCCCTTTCCCTGCTTGTGTACGTTGCAGTTACATTCTGAACGCCACCAATGCCTAGAGTCTGAATTTCTATAGCCCTTCCTAGGCCGGCACTCAGGGCGGCCAGAAGGGTGGCTCATGGGAGATGCCTTTTGTTTTACAGTGTTCACTTGACGCATACTGCTGTGACAGTCTATTGACTTGAACTTTGCTATACCAAATTGTGCGTGCCCTCTTGGTTACAGTGTTCACTGACCACCCTTCTAATTTTTTCAATTGATTACATTTCATCATTTCACCACTTCATTATTGTATGATGCTGTACACTACTCCATCTTTGTATGTTTATTATATTTATACATTTTTTATTATTCTCTCTCTCTTTGTATGTTTATATTTGAAAAAATTCTCAATAAAATACGAATTTCTAAAAAAAATAAAAAAACAGAAACTGTATACTTTAAAGTAAACTGTAAAGTTTTACAGCTCTACTATTTAGACATGGTACCTGCTGCGAGGAGAGAGGGTAGTGCGACATGCTGCACCACATCTTCAAGTGAAAAACAATGCCTTGCTATCAGGACAGCTATAAAAGTGGCCAGAGAATCATGGAACGAAAGATCACTAACCTACAAGACACAGGAAAAAGAAGATTCAGTTGACAAAATAAAAAATTTTCATCAGGATTCATTTCTAAATATTCCAAGTTTCCACTGCAATCTGTAGAGTTTGGGAGTGTTACTAAATAAAATTACTCATGTTGTATTTTTTATTACAGATTTTTCATTTGAAAACTATGAATATTAGTTTGTAGTAGTTAGTCACATTCAACCACACTTGTCCAAGCCACTTTTTCAGTTCTAATGATTGTCAGGAAAATACCCCATATACTGTATTAACACAGATAGCACAGACATCTTAACCTAATCACTATGGAAAGGCAGGTGTTATTGTCAAAGAACAAGATGGGAGGTGTACAAATTGTGTCACCACCCAGTTGTACTTCCATAATCACATTCTTTGTGTCAAGAAGGCTTCATAGGTGCTAATTCTTCGATCTGCATGGCTAAAGGTGTGAATTGCTGTCAAAATGCAGTTCTTAGACAATTACATTTGCTTTTCCATGGTGATTGGATTCAGGTGTCTGCGCTACCTGTTTGGATTTAAATGTTGAGGTATTTTCCTGACATTCATTAAAACTGAAGCAATTGCTTGGATGAGCTATGAAATGTCTTCAATATTACAGAATATGTCCAGTCGAATGTGACTAACGACAGCTAGCTAAAATCGTGAACTAGCTATATGAGAACCTTTACTGACTTAGAAAAACATTAGATTTATGGAGCAACTAAAAAAAAAAATGCGGTTTGCACACGGATAACACATACAAATAACTTTCTGCTGACCAAGAAAAAAATATATAATTAGGAGATGAACAATGCATAATAGCATTAACAAACAAGCTATGCATATATTATGAGCCTGACCAATACTTACATCCACACTGCATAGTAAGTCATTAAAGCCCCACACATGATTGGAGGAACAGCAAAGAGCCTTGAGTACACCCAGCCATTCCGAGCTGAGCACAGTGCAGCAAGCTGTAAGTTCAGCACACAGGTTCGAAATATCATAGATCCTGCAGAAAAAAAGACTGGTCATGTGGATCACCAAAGAACAGATGTCTAAAAAGCTTTAAGCAATAGACTATACTTAGGATTGGGATGAAATTTAAAACAATGATTGAGCTACAAAAGCAGGAATAAGCACTCCTAGCGTTGTGAAAACAAGCAATACCATGTCATTGGGGCCATAGCACATTACAGGCTAGTAAGAATTTGTTTTTAAATAATACCTATGAAAAAGGGTTCAATATAGAGCAGCCCAAATTGTGGGTATCTATTGAGCAATCAGAGGTTCCAGTGCCATTGACATCGATACCATGGTTACCACCTGCTAAACGATCTCATAGTTGGATAAGGTCCCCCTTGATTGCATCAGTATTGAGTGTATGGGATGCAGTGATCTCGAGATATGATATATCATCATATCTGGGCGCATTAACACCTATTATGGGCAACTCTGATTTCCCATTATGCTTAGAGAGTAGGAGGTTTTTAAAGTGGGACAGTACAAAGCATTCCCCTATTATACAGGTGGTTAACACCTCCGGAGTATTTCCATTATTGGAGCTACTCCCGAGTGATACACCTAGCACAAGTAAATGGTTAGAATACCTTCAACTTAGACATTTTTATCAACATTTAAGTATAAGGGGAACTGTCTTTAGGGATCTGACCCCTTTTGAGGATGTCTGCATTAAAAAAGCTGAAAGAAGACACACAGTCTCTAGGGTATATAATCTACTATTAGCACAAATGTACCCGCTCCCTCCTAATTATATTAGGAAATGGGAACGGGAATTAGGAAGTAGAGTAGGGGAAGAGGAGTGTAAGATGTCTTTTTATCTAACCTTTAAATCAAGTATGGCAGTAAAAACACAGGAGAGAAACTTAAAAATTCTAATAAGATGGTATAGATGTCCAACAATAATGCATAAAATAAATCCCCAAGTATCCAAGATGTGTTGGAGGTGTGGATTAGAAGAGGGGACAATGGTGGATATATGGTGGTCATGTCAGTTACTACATTTCATATTGGAGAACAGTTCTTGAGGTTGAAAGTTGTTTGACAAGATTGAGACTCTTGGAGACCCCAGAGGTAGCACTTTTCTCAATGCTACCTGGCCCTGTGAAGGGTTTAAAAAAGGGTTTAGTATGTCCCATACTGGAAGCAGCCAGGGCAATAATACCTCAGCATTGGAGGTCACCCAATGCTTCTCAGATACGGGAGTGGGTTAACGAAATAAATAACATAATGCAAATAGAGGAGCTTATAGCACGCCTACATAAAAGCTTCACCCAGTTTGAGGAGAGGTGGAGGCCATGGAGAGACTTTTCAAGTTCATCAGAGATACAAACTTATATATATTTAATAGAGACCTAGATTTAAGGTTTAAATACACAATTTGGTGGGGGATAGTGGTTTTAAAGAGAAGGAGGATAAATGAGATGTGTATAATATAGGAGTTGAAGCATTAGATATGATTAAGTTATGGTGATGATGTATATGAATGGTTACGTATAATGTGTGTTTATTGGATCATGATGTAAATTGGAGAATGTTATGAAATAAAATAGAGTTATAAAAAAAAAAAAATACCTATGAAAAGGAATTTTGAACGGCCCAAGATACATTTATTGAACCCTAGGACAGGCCCAAGGAAGTATTATTGGCTTAGAGACTAGACTATCATGTAAATCCCAGTGCCTGTCCAGTTCCTTGATATGCTCACAAATGTAAGATCAGTGCCTGCTTTAAGTGCATTTCCCCCTTTGCAGCCAAATTGGGATAACTTTATATTTGTTATCTATCCCCATTACCATGCAAAATTCATTATTTTTTATTTTTTTTTTAATTCCTGCTTATATTTCAACTGTTTTCTGAAAACATCAAAACTGAAGATGTCTCCTGCTATACAATGTTAAGGAGAGGGCTGGGGAGTTATTGTCTGCCATAATGAACCCTATCTGTACTGTGCTAGAAGATCTCATCAGTTGTAAACTAGATTTGAACACTGCCTGTTCTAAGAAAGAGTTCATGATTTCATGGTGTGTGTTCTGCCTTGTATGTTAATGAGGGGACATTGAGCCTACCCTCAATTCAAAATCTCAAAATCCACTTTCACTTTTAAACTGTTCTTTTCTGCAGCCCCCTGTTATAAATGAACAGGAATCCTCTATGAGTGTTCCTGTTCATTGATAACATGAGGACAGAGTATGTTTACTATAACCACAATCATGAATTAACAGGAGGTGATGTAGATCACTCCCATTCATTCATAATTGAGGATATAGTACACACACCATGTCCTCAATTATGTACAAACACTCAGCGATCACTGATCGCTGGATGTTTGCTCTCGCTCTCCTCTCTGACAAGTTGTCACAGGAGGATGCGAGCGGTGTAGGGAGGAGAGCTCAGACAGTGCGGCCTGTCTCCGCCCACACACCGCTCTGCTGGACTGTGATAGGAGGATGAGCGGTGTGGGAGGAGATGCCGGCCGTCCACAGCACTCTCCTCCCACAGCGCTCGGCTGGCTATCACAGTTTCTCTCCTCCCCACTGGGACACAGAGCAGCGCCCAGGGGGAAGGAAAGAAAGCAGGGATGCGCCGATGTATTGGCAGGAAAATGTGCCAAAAGTGCAATTTTCGGACGATATGTTTCGGCGGCCGATATATCGTTGCATCCCTAATATATTACATACATACAGCTTTATGGTGTATACTAACCAGGGAGATCTTTAATTGGATCTGTTGTCCTTTATTTTCAATATGTTCTTTTTTTCCCCCCTTTGTTTGTTTTGCTTTTATTTTTCATGATGCTTATTTATAGTGTGTTATTAGTTTTGATGTATTTAGTGTTGTTTTTTAATGATTTCTTTACCTTTTTTTGTAATTGTGTCTTATATGAAAAAATTAAATAAAGAGATAATAAATAAAATAAACTGTTCAGGATTAGCTTGCAGTCTTCACAAAGGTCTGCTCCAAAGGAACGAGTAGAACGGTAAGAAATATTTCTATTATAATTTTTAGGTCTGCTGTGCAAATGGGCACACATAAACACAATTTTGACTACAAAACTGGAATACACTTTAAGCGTCTCCCCTTGTGGCTTGCTACAAAATTTCAATCTTGCAGTCTGATCAATGGAGGGGAGAAAACTGGAGAAATGCTTCCTTCTGTCTGCAGTAGACTGGTTACACCATCTTCCCCTAGACCAGAGGTAGGCAACCTTGGCTCTCCAGCTGTACTGAAACTACAAATCCCACAAGGCATTGCAAGCCACAGGCATGACTCCCAGAAACAGAAGCATGATGGGATTTGTAGTTTCAGCACAGCTGGAGAGCCAAGGTTGCCTACCCCTGCCCTAGACAAAATCACTTGGCTGGAGCTGAGGGACCACATTTTAATGGTTACAAATACTTTTTTTTATTAATTATAATGTTGTATTTTGTGTAATATCCGGAATGGATTAACAGAGAAAGGTACAATTATTGAAAGGTCCACTTTAAATATAAATCATGATACTCACCTCTCAGCATCTTGGTGGCCCATACACACATTCATAAGGACATTACACACAAAACTGTAACGGTTAGCAGCATTCTCACTGAGGATCTTCCCCAGCACAAAGTGATTGATATTGTGCACTGATGGGTTTTCTATAAAGTCCACCATGAAGTCTGGATCCCACAGTGCATTAGAGTTGGATGGCTGTACGTTGCTGTATATTGTCTGCTTTACCTTGGAACAAGCACTACTGAAGAGATAGATAGACAATATATAAACAAATAGTATGTATTTCATGTGACATTGATTAGTTCCATACAGAGGAGAAACTGATGTTGACATACAGTAATATATTATCTCAATTACTGAGCCCAATGTTAAAAAGAAATCATGCATGGTATTTGGCCATTATATGTAATCTTTTCGGTGGAAATACAAATATGTGTTCAACATAGATAACTGCATGCTGGCTATTGATTCATTTAATATATTGATAAACATTTTCTTATGGTACACCATCACTCAGATGTTTGATCTCTCTATATTTCAAAACAACAGCTCCTATTAAATTTGATATCTTGTTACTATCCTGCTTATCTGATAATACACAAAAGCATCAAAATTACTTATGTTTATTTTCTTTGCTCCTTCCTACAAACATGATTTTGCCAGGAATAAGAAAATACATTACTTATGTTTGGCTCGTCTCCCTATCACTATGTCTTCAGTAGACTGACCCACCCCTCTTCACTTGAGTTAAAAAAGTGTAGTGTTTTGTATGCATCTTATTCATATATTTGTTAATAATGTTCTGTAATAAAAAAGTCCTTTCTTTTTAGTTAGACTAGTATGAACTGCCCTAATGCATATTTCATTTTCCACTTGCAGTCAGTATTTGGCAGCATTTAACTGCTATTCCGTCATCTACTATTCAGCTTACAAAACACATGTAGGGACCCTGCAATTAGCTGGAGTGTCCTTAGTCTAATGTTAGTGTTTGTAGCTTGGCTGTATCGAGCCTGAGCTTTTGTTTATGATATCTGGATTTGTTAGGCCTTTCCTAAGCCCAAGCTTATACAAATAATGTTGTAGAAATAATGAGAAAATGTATGTGAAGGATCTCTTTATAAATATGTAAACATTAAAACAAATACATATGGAAATTATGGGGCCATTTAGTAAGTTTCTGTTCACTTCATGCTCTTCATTGTAAAAATAATTAAAAATAAATAATAATAATAATACATAAAACATCATGGTTCTACTGCTTCCCAGCTCCAAGAAACAAAACAATTGAAATTGCAGTAAAATGTGATTATTGTACCATTACTTTAGCAATGCAGTGAGTTTAAAGGATATCTACAGATACAGTATCTCCCTATTAAATGAAAGGTGGTAAGATAACTGTCCATCCCCCAATGATTTACATAAACATAGGACCCACTGCTATCCTCACCCAAACTTAAAAGCACAGCACATTTAGTATTTCTTGCCCTTTACTTTTCTCTAAAGAAGAGGGAAGGATCAGGACTCACTTGCAGGATGATTTTTACACACGTTGGAATGTTTCCCTGTGTAATAATGTGTATCATAAGGGTGATTATTATATTAAAAAACACAGCCCAACTGCCTCAAGAATGGCCATCCATGTCTATTTTCTATTCAATATGATAGATTTTTCAGCCCCATGGTTTTACAGTCTGCATACTCCAACTGTACCCTGAGTGGTGAGTTACACTACGGTATATTTTCCCTTAAAGAACAACTCCGGAAAGAATAAAATTAACCCTTGCAGTGGGGCTACCTCCACACTGCAAGGGTTAACTGCTCATTTTGGTCTGGGGTCTAAAATAAAAAACATATTCACCTGATCCTTGGTTCCAATGGCCTCTTCTTCCCTGGGCTCTGGTGGTCTAATGACCCGCGAGTCACATACACTGTATTAGAAATGAGGACACTGAGGGACATTTCACCACCAGAGGGTAGGGGTAGAGATTTGAATGGTCTCTGCCGCAAGACCGAGGAACAGGTCTTCTTTATTTCGGTCCCCTTGAGAAAAATTTGCAGTTAACCCTTGCAGTGTTGGGGTAGCCCCACTGCAAAGTTTAATTTGTACTCTGCCCTAATTTCTTCTTTAACATTAGTAAGTAAGTTAGCAAGGCTTTTGTATAACGGAAGTATTTATAGCAGAATGCCAAGCTTTTATCTTTTGGGTAGAGTAGGAAAGGGTTAGCACCCCTCACAGATCTTTTGACTGGTCTGACAGTTTCTGCCAGCTAAATGGGAGGGTGGGTCTGTTATCACATGATCGGCCACATAATGAACAACAGCTTCCATTTAGCACCTTTGGCTAGTTTGTCCCCGAAGCTGAAGGGACCCACCATAGTAAACTAGGTTGGGAATGACTGAATTTTACCTCAAGCTTTGTGCAAACCTCTGAGAAAAGCAGTAAGCCATTTATAAGAACAATAAATAAGAATTAACAATACTATTGTGGCCATGGCGAGAATTTTATGACAGTTTTAGAGAATCTTAGCTAGCTCCAAAATAAATACATAAATATGTATTTTATTTATAACATAGAGCAGACCTTTCATTAAGAATGACCCCCCCATCTAAAAACACAAAATACATCATAGTGCATTGCACAAGTGCATTCCTGTGGGATTTGGTATCCTCTGCTTTTATAGGATCCCCTTATGTAGGTCCAGGTCTTCTGTAAGTGTCTATTATTGTTTTTTTATTATTGTTTATTTATTATTTTTGTTATTGAGCAATTTTAGAAGGAGGGGTCATTTTTAATACAATATTTTCTTTAATTAGATTACAAACTACCTGCCAAATTTGATATGTAACCAGCTATAATTTTCTAAATCTGCCAGAAATGCAATTTGCACTTTCTTTCAAACATGGCAACAATACACTATTTGTATGCTGTAGCAAAAGCTTAAGACAGTGTCATTTTACTTTAAAGAGGACTGCCAAAATTAGCAATTTGCTTTTGGGTGGAAAATAAAAACATTAAACAAGCAAAAGGTTACTTACAGAACTCAAAATGTGTTACTTTTCAATTCAAAATCAGATATATAAAGACTGAATCATTTATTTCAGTCCCTCTGCTCTGGTTCTCTATGGCAGTCTGGCTACCACAATACATTTAAACACCTGAACACATCTGAAAGGTAGAGTAACATTTTGTTTATATGTTGGTGTTATGGTTGTGGAAAACAGTGCCCATTTCTTCTATGCCACACCCCCTTTTTCCCACAGCTGTCACAGTGGGTGCAAATAGGTGCACCCATTCTCTATATCTGGAGAATGCACATGCATAACTGTTCTTGCTTGGAGGAAATAGGAATGATAACTGCGGTAATATATGTGCCAGCCTGTGCCTGTTTCTTCACACACACCACACATTGTTCCAACACATGCACTTTACTGTACCAAAGAAAAAAGAATGGGGCGAGTAACAGACAAGTATAAAGGGGAGACACACAAGGCAGGGCAAAGCACAAAACATAAACAGGACAGGGAAGATGAGGAAGATGGTAAGGGGGCTTAGCATATGGGAAGCCCAGAACAAGATTATAGGGGGAAAAACTAAATATAGAGCAAATGACTAATAGGAACAACTTAAAGTGTATGTAAAGTCTAACCTTTTTTGGGTCCTGTCCCAGAGGTACAACATGTAATAAGAGGAAATCTTTCCAAAGCAAGGAGGAATCCTCTCTGAAACTTATGTTCCCATTGGAAGATTTCCACTCACTTCCTGCTCTGTGACAACTCAAATTTTGGATTTCCCACTATTTTCTGTACCAGAGATAATGTACACCAGGACAAATATGTGGGTACAGATGGCAATTGAAGCATGACAGGGGTATTAACCCTCACTACTTTATATCCCCAAAAACATGGCTTTACATATACTTTAATATATCCCAATGGGAGCAAATATACAGAGATGTTAGATTGGCTAACAAGGCAGGCAGTCTATAGGTTACAAAGACCTACATAAGGAGGGGGAGAGAGAGAACAAAGAACAGAACAGAGATAGTGGTCAGATATGCATTACTGACCAAAACCACTAAAATGTGCCTTATCGTGTCTTATTGTGCAACACAGTGATGTGACCAGTGACACAATTTACTTAACCACTTGCTGACCAGGTGGTTAGGCCCCCTTCCTGGCCAGGCCATTTTTCAGTATTCAGCGCTGCAGTACTTTGACTGACATTTATTCTGTCATGCAACGATGTACTGAAATGAATTTTATACCATTTTTGGGGGACAGATAGAGCTTTCTTTTGGTGGTATTTAATCACCACGGCGGGTTTTATTTTTTACTATATTTAGAAAAAATTACTGAAAATGTTGAAAAAACAATATTTTTTTTTACATTATGTTATGAAACATTTATTATTACCCAATTTTTGGGTAAAATGTAAAAGACAGGGTCACGTCGGGTAAATAAACACCAAACATGTCAAGCTTAAAATTTGCGCGGACACAGGAAATCGCAAAAAACTACCATGCCCAAAATTGACCATAGGTGACGCTTTAACAGCTTTTACAGCTCATCAGTTTAGTGTTATCAGTGATTGATGGCCCTAAAATTATTGCTCTTACTCCGACGTTTGCGGCGATATGTAACATGTGCGGCGTGATGGGCGCAATCGTCGTTTTCGCAGGTATGCGCACCTGACGCATGTTTGCATGCGTGTATGTATGGGTGGTGAGTTTTTTT
>NW_017307166.1:543428-556479 GCF_000935625.1 Nanorana parkeri | reverse complement strand
GGAGACTACGTTTTTTTCCTATTTTTTTTTTAACTTAACTTTATTGCTATTAGATAGAGGGCTAAGAAACCCCTATATGTGATAGCAAAAGTGACAGGTCCTCTTTATGGAGACATCAGGGGTCTCCAAGACTTCATCAGCTTCTCTCCAGCGTCTGAAGCTGGAGAGTGACACAAGAATGCGGAAGTGATGTAATATACATCACTTCCTCATTCTGACACCGGAGAGGGGACCGGAGGGAGATCGTGTACGGACCTCCCTCTGATCCCCTGTCAGAGAGGCACTCGCACCAGGCACAGCGGAGCCCGGGACAAGCGTGACAACGGGAGGGGGGC
The DNA here is from genome assembly GCF_000935625.1 of Nanorana parkeri. NCBI lineage: Eukaryota > Metazoa > Chordata > Amphibia > Anura > Dicroglossidae > Nanorana > Nanorana parkeri. The sequence continues at coordinate 556,144 of NW_017307166.1, read as the reverse complement.
CCCAGAGGGAGGGGTGGGCACGGGCCGGCAGCTTATACAAGCGATCCACCAGCTCTATAGCCGGCGGATCGCTTGTATGTTAACGGGCATCGCTGGCTGATTTTAAATGTTGTGTCTTTCCCCGCTGGCGCACGCCGCACGGCGTGCCCGAGTGGGCAGGGCTAACAGGCCGTATATACAAGGCCTGTTACATCCAGGAAGCTCCCGGCCGGCCGTTTGTGTACAACGGCAGGCAAGCAGTTAAACTGTATTTCCACTTTTGCAGCCAAATTGAGAAACATCTACTTTATATTTGTTACACGTTCCCAATCACATAGCATAAATAAAATAAAAAAATATTAACCTTACCTTTCTTTAAATGTTTTTTTGTGTTAACTCCAGGACTGAAAAAGTCTGTTTAGTTCTCACTTTCTGGGGGTAGGGGGCATTTTCTTTCAAATAATGAACCCTTTCTTTACTGGGTTGGCAGATTTCATTATCATTTGTAAACTAGTTGAGCATGAGTGTCTGTCCTAGCAAAGGGTTAAAGTCTTGAAGACCTTGTATGTCAAAAAGGAGATGGTCAGTCTGTCATAAGTCTTTCTATTAGGACAGGGTTTCCTGTTACTGAAGAGAGAAGCTTGCAAAAGCCTGCTAAATAGAGATATCTAAAAGGTAAGAAATTATTTGTTTTTGTTTAATATTTTTCGGTGTGCTGTATGAACAGGAACATATAACAATCATATAGTGGCGGTTTTCTCTATTTTGACTGCTGAAGTGGAAATACACTTTAAGCATCTACATTCCTTTTCTTGAGTTTCTGAAAAATAAATGAGTGCTTGGCCCTGCTGTTGTTTGGCCGCTGTTATTATATATTTAAACAAAATTTCTGGAAAATACTGTTCACTACATTACTCTGGATTGACTACAGACAGCAGTTAACTGTTATAAACATTTTTAAAGTCTAAGGTATCCAACAAACAGGACATTTGGTGCTCATTAAGTGGCTTAATATGTAAAACACATCTGTGAGCAGCAAGACACAGAAAGTGTTCAGAGTTCCCGACTAGAGATACAAACTCAACCCCTGGCTAAAAACCAGGAGGAAAGATATTTCCTCGACTACAATGAAGTGCAGCTGACTGAAAAGAGATACATACATTACTGCAAATGAACAGTGCAAAGGGATAAACAGGACTTACAGAACACTGCAGTTAAGGTACTGTGTCTTATGTATTATCAAATCCATCTGTATTTATAAGTTAGCTATTGAAATGGGCAGAGTTTGAAGATCACACTTATCTGTAAAAATCAGTATAACATAAAGCAGGCAAAAGATACAAACTGCTATTTCTTAAAGGATAGAAAGTGAACACAAGCCTGATTGGAGGCAGCTGACAACAGTGCTAAATAGCACTTTTCTTTTTCTAGAATGAAGTCCTTGGGACACTGTACAGAGGTCATACTTGTACATTGGACAAGCTATTACTCACCTGAAAAGGTCTCCAAACTTACTTCTTATATGGCTACACGACATGTACAAATCATACAGATAAGCCAAAATACATCTTTCTGGAGAGGAGCATTCTGAAGGATTGACTACATGCTTTACTACACCACACAATCTGAAATCAGAACATATTTTCATTATATTAGGTTTTAGAACTAACACATATAACAAAATACATTTTAACAGCGTCCTGGACATTGGTGGTTCAATTGTACATGTAACTACTGTTGCATCCCCTCCCCTGTTAAGACCTTATAGGCTCTAGTGCGGGAACTTACTAGTAAATAATAAACAGGACAGTTACATGCCAGCAGTGTCTAATAGTTTTTTTGGAACATATGAACAGTCTTTGACATTTTGTGTTACAGATCATTTATTCAAATGTGCCATAATATCATTAAACACATTGAAAAACTATCAGGGCCCTGCAATGTATGTACTTGTATCGCCATTCAACTGTACAACCGAAAATTGAATGTCTCTTTGGGCCATCACAAAACCTTTATCAGGCAGAACAAGCACTTGTTTTGCCTGATGAAGGGGTTCCTGCAAGACACCAAAACGTTGCACTGAGTGTAAAATTGCTGCATCTACGTCAATAAATAGACGTAATTAACTTGCATTTGGAGTGCTGTTGTCCATATTCCTATTCATGAATAGAGACGGCTGCCATCTGTCGACCACCGTTGCACCCACCTAAGCCTGCATGGAAAAGTGGTCAGGAGTGCGATGGGTACATGGACTGTGATATAAATAAAGTTTACAAACTATTCATATCTGGGCATTATAACTGAAATTTGGACTTGGTTTTAATACATATAATGGATTTCTTATGAGCCTGTTCATGTATGTGTGCTTTAATACAGGCTGCTTGCTAGGCACCTAAAAAACACAACTATAAGCAGGTGTAAATGTGCTTCATGTATGTTTTTGTTCCTTACTGAAGGAACTGTAAAAAAAAACCTATGGTAAAAAGAAAAAGAAATAAACAATCAAATAAAGATAACAAGCAAAGTACAAACCCTTCAAAAACTTGCGCTGTTTGATCATAATTTAAAATTAGGCAAGCGTGGTAACGTCTTAGCACTGCCACAATGTACAGACATAGGCGTGTTGTGTAACTTCCTGCAAGGTTTGATGATTTCAACAGCAATTCTGCTTCCACCACGCTCAGTTCATTTAGCAGCTGAAAAACAAGTGACAATTTGGTTTTAGATTGGCCTGAGAACATGAACAATACATGGGCAGTATTATGTAACTGCAAATATGCTGTGTGCAGTCAATTTCTTTGAGTTTAGATGTGTAAATACAGAAGTGTGACTTTCAGCCCATATGCAAGCCTTCTTCACAACATCAGTGCACAGGGGGGGTACAGGGTAACTTTGTATGCAGCATCAAGTGTGGTCAGCCTGTTGTGTGCCATATTTATGTTAAGCAAATACTTCATTAAGGTTCTTCTTTGTATTGAGTTGTAGTTCATCCTGTGCTAAGTGGACTCAGCGTAAAGCTGGCTATATACCTTACAATTTTTGCTCTGGAATGTTCATTGCTGCCAAGAACCCTCTCTCGATTTTAGCTCAAATAGCCTATCATGCACAGACCAATGTCGATTTCAATTATCGTTCATTAGCAATACTAACTCAACTAATGTTGTCGATCCATAGAACTTATTTTAGTTTGTGCATGTGCAGTGTTCTTGTTGTGATTTTTTCATTCGAAAATACCAATAATCTATCGATTTTCGTTCAGTTCGAGAAAATGTTTTCCAGCCTGACCGATTGAGGAAATTTGGCCAGTTGTACAGTAATTGTGATCATTCAATTCCCATCAACTGGACGATCGAGTTAGTTTTTCGAACAATAATCGTAAGGTGTATGGGCACCTTTAGAAAGTACAAGCACAAGGTAGCAAATAACTTGCTTTGTTTTTAAGTTTAGAGTTTTTACTGATTTTCATATCCTCCAAAATAGCATGAAAGCCTTCAAAGACATTGGTTTACATCAGTATCTAAACAACACAAGCAGACAAATTAATTACCTCTGCTATAACCCTTTCAATGCATATAGCTGACCTGTTGACCTGGAATGGTCAATTGTACACCTTAGAAGGCTTTTAGCAAAACAAAAGTGTTACTATAGATTACAAATATTATTACACTAGAGCTCTGTTAGCACATTATACAAGCTAAAAATATTATTACCCTAAATATGTGTTAGTGCATTATATAAATATATAATGCCAGGTGTATTGTTATTGCATGTGATTGGCATGTTTTGTTTACTTAAGCGGATACAAGTATACTGAAAGTGACTGTAAATTATAATTTTAAAGCCCATTTGAAGTTTCCATTGACATTAGCTAAATACATTCCATGAGCATCAAAACAAAAGATGTGCAAAGTGTTACTGTTTTTTTAATTATTTTTAAAGCAGTCACAGTCTGAGTAGAAAAGCCCGTCAACTGTAAGCATGCTACAGAGAAGAGCTTGTGTTCTGTGCATGGAAACAGTAGTCTTTCTGCAAAGGTCCATAGTGCTCTTTAGTCAAGAAAACATACTTTTGCTGATTGAAGAATTATAGCACTGATTCAGCAGTAGTGATGAGTGAATCTGGCTGTGTTCAATTCTCAGGTGCGATCGGTGAAAAAATGTTTTTGGCGCTGAAAAATTCACAAGCAGTCAAACTGAATTCAAGGTGGATTTACAAAACCAATTCCATTTTCAAGGCCGATAGGCAAGGATTTGTCAAATAAAGGGCATGGGGAACTGGGCAATCCAGAAATGACATGCACCGATTGCCCCAAACATGTTAAGAAAATACAGTTCCGTAGAAAGAGGGTCCTCCATTTTATGTGACTTTAAGGACAACATAGGAAAACAAATTCTTCAACTTACATGCTTCAGACATGCCTCTAAGCTATATCTAGTGTTATAGAACAGTGGGATTCTCTGAGACAACATCAGCTACACAGTATTACGCCATCACATAATTTTAATGTGTAAGACTTTTTAATTTTACACTATATCTTGGCTTACATAAAGCAGCAACACTTCTTTCTGACTTCAGGCTTTTTTAGGTAGTTTTTTGCTGCCACATGATTTGTTATCTAATGGTAATATGCCAGGATTGGTTAAAGTAGTAGATAGAAAGGATACAAAAGCTATATGAAGGTTTACACTTAAAAATAAAAAAAGAACAATTCCAAAATTTCATAACAACTGGCAAACAGTGGCAACACATATTTCATAGCAGGGCTATAATATTCCTTTGTTGCAGTAGCTTACTGTTTTGACTACAAAGTTAATCAAATGTCAACACAGAGTGCCCAAAAACCAAAATTCTACATTACAGAGACAAGGCAGTTGTTATGAAGAAATTTTAATTACAGAGCCATATTTCAGAGATAATAGTCAAACATATGGCACAGCAGAGTATGTAGGCAACTTGACTGGACAGCAATGTAAGAGGGAAAGACTAGGCTTGGTTATCCACTCCACAACCTCCTCTGGGAACTCAAGATAAACTCAAAAACACGGCCACTGTCAGAAAAGAAAGGCAGATGTGCTCTGTCTCTCAAAGGTGTGGTCTGACCACCGTTTTGGCCTGATGATGCACAACCTGCTCGCTTCCTACTACCTGCACATGAAGAACATTTGCCTCTCCCTTGCCTACAACAAAAGTTGATGCAGTCATTAAAAAGACTGTTGGGTCTATTCACTGTGAATTCTATGATACGATGGGTGGTAAACACAGCAATACAATTCACAGTGATTAAACATGGACAGTACAGTCAAAACAAGGAGGGTACACTCCACTCACTTTAGCTCCCCACACTGCAATTCACTGTAATGTAGCCGTGGCAATATATAGCAATGAATATAGCACTGCATAGCTTTTAACATAGTACACAAGCACTGTAGAGTAGCAATTACACATCTGTCTCTCCCTTACAAAGTTGTTAGCTGTCCCTCACTAATCCAGCTCCAACACATACTGTTGTTCGGGAGGGGGATGGGGGGTTTTATAAAGCCCCAATACTGGCCAAAATTTTCCATCTGATCACAGTTCACAGGTCAGGCAAAGCATTATGGGGTTTGCGTTTGGTAACCCATAAGTTTGCCGTTCATATAAACAGTGAACATTCAAAATATACCTTGCATCTGTAATGTATTTAGCTGCTTTAATCTGGGCTTGAATTAGGAACTGGGTCCTAAAATGAAATGTACTGAAATTAGGCAAGATTGCGAATTGGACTGTTACATGTGTTAAACTTCCTCAAAGCAATTATTTTTGGACTCAAACCTTTTCCATTTAAAAGGAAATCTATTTCTAGTGAAAAGCAATGTATGTCAGCTCTTTTTGCACATGTCAGAGTGAGTCACTGATACATATTTGAAGATAGCCACACTAGTACTGAGGGGAGAAGACTCGTGTGTAGGTACGGCGTAACAAGTTTTCTGCTCTCTGTTCTCACCTCTTCTAGGCTGGAAGGTTGACACAGTACATTATACTGTGTGACAACCCCTATTAAATAACACTGCCTTGTGTCCAGACAAGTGAAAGGGATACAAGAGTAAGTGACAATTGTAGTTTTACAGTCACTGAACATTTTGACAACTTATCATATCATTATATTGTAAAGTATGGGGTACATTATAACGTGTTTAGTTTGTAATTATCTATATACATGGGGGCAGTCCTATGTGCTTATGACAAATAGCATATGCTTTCTTTGTGCTTTGCTGATCCTCTTCTCTCACTACAGGTGTACCAGAGGAGGTGCGTCTGACTAAAAGCAACAGATTCTAAATCAGAGACCATGTGATGTAGGTTCCCCGTGGGCTGAACAAAAAAAAAAAAGGTCCCTTGATTCCCCCATCTATGCTGTATAGTGTGGATGGGGGAACCCCGCATGCTATGCTATTGCATTCTGATAGCAGCAGATGTACTGCTGTCAAAATACCCAAACAGTGACTGATTGGCTGCAGACAGACCAATAATTTTCAGCCCGGCTCCTTCTGAGAATCCAGCTTGAATGGACAAATAATGAGCCCTAACATACAAAAAAATTACGTGTGCATTATAATATATTATACATATATACATATATATTACAATCTTAAATCTCCAGACAACAGGTGAAACCAATCAGTGAGCTGCATATTCATTAACACCCGAATAACATGTTTAAGACTGAATGAAACTGCATGTATGCAATGGCCAGTCTGTTGTTCTAATGGGACCTGTATGAAGCTGGCCTTACAATAGTAGATTTCCAAATGAACTTTTGCATAAAAGCTCTTTCTTTGCCACCCGATAATGCCATCAGACACTTGACGAATGTCGAATGAAATTTCGATTGATTTTAACATTTAATTTTGAAGGAAAACTACATTCACGGTTAGAATTGTGTTCAATTGATAACAATTCTCCATCAAGCTCCTTCAACTTTTTTCGTCACTATGGTCGAAATCGATCATCAATATGACACCATTATAGAAAGTTGAACAAAAGGTCTTTGGTACGGAAGTTATTTTAAAAATCTAAGCAGTGGGGGCGTGGCCTGAACATGGCGGCGAGTGGACGTTAATCCACTGAGCTCTGCATACCGGGGGTGCCCATTTTCAGTAGATCTTCTCTATCCGACCCCGCTGCCACATGACGAGGACGGGTAAGCAGCCGAAGACCCCCCGTACCTTCACACGGCCGCGCTCACAGGCCCGGATGGACGCCTTCGTCTCCCCACGACTGTCGGGGGCCTAACACGCGCACCCGGACCGGGGCGCTCGAGTGTGACTCACCGGCGGGGCGGTCCCCGCGGCCCGTGATCAATGACGCGGTGCACGGGCGGGCTCCTGACACCATCTCCGAGCCGCCCTCCTCACCAGCATCCTCCATATCAGGCCATATGTCAGGGGTGCCCTCCCCACCACGAATGATGGGCTCACAGGGGCCCAGTGCGATGGCCATAGCCGACAATACAGGGCTCCATGACCTGCTAGCAGCTCTCCCTACCCGCGCAGACATGCAGGCGATGATGGCCCAATTGACTGCCACACTGCACGCAGACCTGGCGGAGGTTCGTGCGGATATATAGCAGCATGATAACCGCTTATCTGCGTTAGAGGAGTCGGATCGCTCCCTTGCAGATAGGATGGCAAGCATGGAGGCCTCTCTAAAAGAACAGAAAGCCCACATGATTCATCTTCAATTGCGCCAGGAGGACTCGCAACCGTCGCAACAATCTGCGGCTGTGGGAGATCCCGGAGGCTACCAGCGGCCCTGACCTCAGAGCGGCAGTTACTGCTATCTGCAATTCTCTACTGGGTAAGCCCCCAACCGACCCGATCGAGATTGACAGGGTACACAGGACCCTGGGTCCGAGAGAGGCAGCAGAGGCGAGACCAAGAGACGTGCTTTGCAGGATCCATTTCTACGTGATCAAAGAGGAAATTCTGAGCCAGGCCTGGCGTCAAGGTACGGTCGATTTTCATGGGGCTGATATCCTCATCCTACCAGATGTATGCCCCCAGACATTGTACCGCCGTAGGCTCCTGAAACCCCTCACGGACTTACTACACTCCAAGGGGATACCCTATCGCTGGGGTTTTCCCTTATGAGTCCTGATAGGTGAGGGGTGATCGCTTCTTCAGGCTACTACACCCGCGCCAAGTGCCCAACTTGGCGGTTTTCCTTGATTGCCCGGATTTTTCATTGACGGACTGGCTGGAGATATCGGCCTCAGAGGGTCCCACGTCTACCAACACCGGCATCTCTAGACCGCAACAACGACGCAGAAGTCGCCCTAGATCTATCTCTCGGGGAACCCAGAGAGGGCGTCCGTCGGACCCGGAGAGTTGATTGGTCAGTGAGATGCCGCCAGCCTGGATGTCGGTCATTGGGTCTCTTTTTCTACCACCATTATCTCCCCGCACCCAGGCCTCCCCTACTGCAACTACAGGATCGAGTGGGAGCTGATTGTGCAACATCTCATACAGAGTATCGCAGGATGTCTGTGTTTTTTTGTTTGTTTTTGTTTTCCTTTTTTTTGTTTTTCCATGTCGCTAGCTGGACTGCTATTCCTGCGATGCACTTCTGGTTCAGGGTGCCTGCCTACCTTGACCTTACATTCCTGCGGACATAGACCAGTGACCTAGCTCTCTATATGTTTTGACCCGTTACCAGCCAGCTCTTCCTGGTGGATCTGCTGGACCGGGCGCGGGACGATTGAACTGGTGGGGCGAGTGGGGTACCACGAGTTGTTTTTGGATACGTGGGCATTCAGCCCCACATAATGGTTTGCATATTTATCCATGTGTTTGCGAATCCCCAACTTGGTTGATCTCTAGGTGATGGGGGAGGCATTGTAGCTTGGTGTGACGGAGGGGAGCCCTGATCCGTTGAGCCCTATGGCGGGTTCTGACTCGGTGACATATTGGCTCGGTGGCTTCCCGCGCCAGACCGCATGCTCTGTGGTTGGGTATGGGCCGGGGCCTGGGTTGTTTGGTGTACGCACATTTTGTTGGGTGCATGGACGTTCACCGTGCCCCCCCTGTTGCTGCGGAGCCTCTGCCGTGTCCAGCCTACTGGACGTGGACGTCAGCTGGTTGTTCTTAAATGGCGTGCACATTCCGTGAGTTACTTGTTGCTGTACCACATAGGGGCAGTACTGCTATAGTTGTATTGGAGGGACTGGGGTGGGTGTGGAGTCGGAATCGCATTGTTTTATGGGTGATATGCCCCCCCCGTGTCTGCAGCTCTGTTTACTGCTGTGTTCAGCTTCTTCCCCCAATTGCTGGGTGTTTTCTCTCCGTGTTGGAGGTTAAACGTAGGAACACCCCTGTCGTGTTTATGTCTCGTTCTCACTCGAAGGTCAGGAAAATTCTCACCTTCGAGTGATCTCTATCAGTGTACTATCCTCTCTATACTTTACTCCCTCTGTATTCTGTCTTTTGTGTCTTTGTCTCTTGTGCATCTCCCCTGCTTTGCCTCGGGTGGTCCTGGACCTGGATATCCCCAGGTATCTAAGAACGTAGGCCCGCCCCATCGGGGGGTCACCTTCCACCCGTTAGTCTCCCGGACGCACCCGACTGGCCACTAACACGTATATCAGCCAATCATGCCTGAGCTACGTATCACATCTTTTAATGTCCGTGGCCTCCGAGTACCTGAAAAGAGATCTTGTCTCCTCGATGAGCTTTTCATGGTAGGGCGGGTCCCGAGGTTGGGGAACCATAGATACACTACGTCCTATCATGCCCCATCCCCGGATTCCAAATCCAGAGGGGTGAGCATAGTGTTGGCCAAATCCCTAGCATGGGTCTACGAGGATCATTATGCCTATACAGAGGGACGGCTACTGCTTGTTAAGGGGACAATTCATGGGCGGCTGGTGACCCTAGCAGCGATATATGCCGCTAACTCCGGTCAGATAGATTTCTTAGACTCTGTGTGGTCACGAATGTTATCCTTTGCTGCAGGGCTTTGGGTGTTGGGAGGTGATTTTAATTTGGTGCTCGACCCATCCATGGATTCATCTAGGGGACTTTCCCAGATCACGCATACTCAAAGATGACGCATCAAGCGCTCGATGTATGACTTACAGCTCATTGATCCCTGGCGCATTAGTGACCCGATGGGCAGGGACTACACCCACTACTCGGCCCCCCACCGATCGTACTCTATGATTGATTTTTTCCTGCTACAACATGCAACACTTCCCCTTGTCTCAACAGTTTCCATTGGCACCTCGACTCTGTTGGACCATTCTCCCATACATATAGTATTGAGTATCGGGGGTGAGTCCAGGCCACCACTATCGTGGCGCCTTAATGAATCCCTGTTGCAGGATCAGGCCATTGCTACTGAAGTGCAATCGGACCTCACGTGTTACTTTCGGGAAAACAACTCCCCGACGCAAGATCCCTTGACCATGTGGGAAGCACACAAATGTGTGATACGGGGTACTCTAATCAAGCTGGGGGCAAGACGCAAACGTCAGCGACAAAAGAGGGTGGACGAACTATATGCCCAACTGCGTGACCTAGAAATACGCCACAAGGCAGCGTTAGATGTTGACATCCCTGACGAGAACGAGAGCCGAGCTCAACCAGCTCCTGCTGGACATGGTGAAGGCTCATTTAGCAATTTCCCGCCGCTCGTTCTATGAATATGGGAACAAGGCCGGTCGGATTCTAGCCAACGCCCTGCGGGACTCTAGGTCCCGCAACTTCATTTCTTCCATCCGCGCGGGTTCAGGGACGGTGGCGTCACTGTCCTCAGAAATAGCGGCGCACTTCCACTCGTTTTTTTACAAAACTATATAACCTACATTCCCCTTTAGATCCCCCTGCCCAGGCGACACGAATATCAGAGATCCGAGACTATCTGGCCTGCTCTGGCATGCCGCGTCTCACCGAGTCTGGACCCTGGAGACCCCGATCTCCCAAGCTGAATTTGAATGTGCACTACGTGACATGAAGCCAGGTAAGGCCCCTGGCCCAGATGGGCTGACTCTGACATACTATAAGCGATGTCGGGAGCAATTAGGCGCACACTTCTTATCTTCCTTCAACGCTATCCTAAAGAGAGCCCACATTACTGTTATCCCTAAGGAAGGAAAAGACCCCCTACAATGTGCCAGTTACAGACCTATATCACTGTTGAATGTTGACCTGAAAATCTTCACACGCATCCTGGCTTCACGTTTGCTCCCCTTTGTGGCGGACCTTGTTGACCGTAACCAAGTTGGTTTTGTCCCTGGCCGTGAAGCCAGGGACAACACCATAAGGACTCTCAACGTGGTCCACCTGGCCCGTTTCCAGTCTCGGCCTCTTCTCCTACTGTCCCTAGACGCGGAGAAGGCTTTCGACAGGGTCGATTGGTCATTCCTGAGGGAGACGCTTGCACACATTGGCTTGGGGAGTAACATGAGGAAATGGATCACCGCGCTCTACACGGAACCCACAGCGATGGTACGGGTCAACGGGGTCCTCTCGGAGCCGTTCTCCATCTCGAATGGTACACGTCAGGGGTGCCCACTGTCACCTCTTATATTCATCCTCACCCTGGAGCCACTCCTTAGGAGGATACAGGCTTCCACAGACATTCAAGGACTAGAAGTCCCATCGGGACATCACAAAGTCGCAGCATATGCAGACGATTTGATGCTTTACATCTCGCACCCCGAGATAACGTTGCCCAACCTTATGCGGGAACTGGAGGTGTACGGTAGACTGGCAAACTTCAAACTGAACTTTAGCAAATCTGAAGCATTAAACATTTCCATTCCAGACGCACGCTTGCAGGTCCTTCGGACGGCCTTTCCTCAGAGGGACCGAGCAGAACAGAAAAATAGTTTTAAAAGTTTTTAAAAAGTAAATAGAAAACGATTGTGCGGAGCTAGCAGTGCCTGCTAGCTCCGCCCAATAGTTTCCTATTGTCAGGCGGCTCTGACAAAACTCTCCCGGGCGCTCTGGGAGCCTCCCGCTCCCGGCCGCCCAGGAGAGAAACACTGCTTTTTCTTTTTTTTCTTTATTCTGACACGGAGCGATGCCAGAATAGAAAAAAAAAATTCCTATTGTAATGCATTGCTATTGGCTATTTCAATTTGCAATAGCCAATAGTAAACTAGCATTGTAACCGCCCTCTGCTGATGGATCTGATGGAGAACTGCAGCAGAGGGCAGGTACAATGCTAGTTTACTATTGGCTATTGCAAATTGAAATAGCCAATAAGAATGTAGCAATGCATTCCAATGGGAAAATGTTTAATTTTTTTTTCTATTCGGACATCGCTGCGTGTCAGAATAAAGAAAAAAAAAGAAACAGCAGTGTTTCTCTCCTTGGTGGCCGGGAGCGGGAGGCTCCCAGAGCGCCCGGGAGAGTTTTGTCAGAGCCGCCTGACAATAGGAAACTATTGGGCGGAGCTAGCAGGCACTGCTAGCTCCGCACAATCGTTTTCTATTTACTTTTTAAAAACTTTTAAAACTATTTTTCTGTTCTGCTCGGTCACCAGGGAGAGTTTGCTGTTTGGAGATCAGTGTGCCTGGTTAGCTGGTAACCAGGGACGCTGATCTCTCTGTAAGTGGCCGGAGCAGGCTGTCAGAAGCAGGCTGTCAGCTTTCAGCGTGGCTCAGCCGAGCCGATGCATATGCGTTCGGCTTGACTGAGCCGCTCGGCCACGTTCGGGAGCTGTACGGGCTATTGTGAATAGCCCGTACAGCACCC
>NW_017307166.1:519154-543363 GCF_000935625.1 Nanorana parkeri | reverse complement strand
TATTGGCTATTTCAATTTGCAATAGCCAATAGTAAACTAGCATTGTAACCGCCCTCTGCTGATGGATCTGATGGAGAACTGCAGCAGAGGGCAGGTACAATGCTAGTTTACTATTGGCTATTGCAAATTGAAATAGCCAATAAGAATGTAGCAATGCATTCCAATGGGAAAATGTTTAATTTTTTTTTCTATTCGGACATCGCTGCGTGTCAGAATAAAGAAAAAAAAAGAAACAGCAGTGTTTCTCTCCTTGGTGGCCGGGAGCGGGAGGCTCCCAGAGCGCCCGGGAGAGTTTTGTCAGAGCCGCCTGACAATAGGAAACTATTGGGCGGAGCTAGCAGGCACTGCTAGCTCCGCACAATCGTTTTCTATTTACTTTTTAAAAACTTTTAAAACTATTTTTCTGTTCTGCTCGGTCACCAGGGAGAGTTTGCTGTTTGGAGATCAGTGTGCCTGGTTAGCTGGTAACCAGGGACGCTGATCTCTCTGTAAGTGGCCGGAGCAGGCTGTCAGAAGCAGGCTGTCAGCTTTCAGCGTGGCTCAGCCGAGCCGATGCATATGCGTTCGGCTTGACTGAGCCGCTCGGCCACGTTCGGGAGCTGTACGGGCTATTGTGAATAGCCCGTACAGCACCCTTCGGTTCTACTGAACCGAAGGGGTCCTGGAGCCGAAGCTAGCCGTAGGATCAGCCGAAGCTACGGCTAGATGCTTTGTGAATAGACCCCTTAATCTTTTGATACTGAAATGTATATATTTTTAATTTTATAAATTTGCCATTACATTCCCAGGGGATATATTGTGCAGAAAATATACACAGATTCTATAGGAGCCACTATTGGTTTATTAAATCAATGAAAAATTGTATGACATAATTTATAGCACATTTAACAAGATTTGACTCCTGAATTATTAACACTGCAAGCTTTAACTAACTACCTCGTAACAGTTTATATTTTGTTGTTGTTTATTAAGGCATTTTAACATCTTACTAAGGAAACAAAACAGACAAAAAACATTACTAAGGACATCCTAACCCTCCTGTATTGAAATTGTTAACTGTATTGTCTCCCTCAATTTTGTAAAGCGCTGTGCAACCTGTTGGTGCTATATAAATCCTGAATAACAACAATAATAATAATAATAATAATAGGGACCTAAAAAGACACAAGGCATCCCTTAGAGCAGGGATGGGCAACTCCGGCCCTCCAGCTGTGCTTTACCTACAACTCCCAGCATGCCTCTGCCTCTGGGAGCCATGCCTTTAACTGTCAGTCTCCCGACGCTTCATGGGACTGGTAGTTCCACAATAGCTGGAGGGTCGGAGTTGCCCATCCCTGCCTTAGGCTCCGTTCACACCTAGGCATTTTGTCACTCAAAGCTAAACGTGACAAAACTCTCAGGACAAGGAATCCCATTTGCTTGTCTTGATGGTGACAAAACAGCCAAAAAGTAGCTCATGTACTTTTTCCAGCGACAGGAATTTTTCTGCCCATGAACAGGGGCCATAGAAATGAATGGGATTCCTTGTGTTCAGCATTTTGTCATGCTCAAGACAAGCGAATGGGAATTTGTTGTCCTGAGCATTTTGACGCGCTTACCTTTGAATGTCAAAACACCTAGGTGTGAACGGGAACAAAGGATTTTATTGTTTACGGTCTGATGAAGAAATGTCTCCACGGCTGATAGCAAGATCTTTGAGAGTTAGCCATCTATGGTGATGGAAATATCTGACTGCAATAGGAGGTGCAAAAGAATGTTGAATTCACATATAGAATCCGATTGACTAAAGGATTTTAACCAAAACTGTGTGAAGATTCAAATCATTTATTCTATTACGTGAATAGAAAATCCCTTTATTCACTTATACATTCATTTAACTTACTATTGATTTCTGTAAAAAATAAGTCAAGGCATCTGGATTTGCTGTATTTTTCTTGAAGACATTTCACTGGACATCCGACCAGCTTTCTCAAAAATAGTCCATTGATGTGTTTTGGCGGCGTTTAATTTCTGTTTTCGGGTTTGTTTTTTAATTTATTTTAACTTGGTGATCCTACCAGTAACACACTTTCTGTCTTACAGTGACAACACTTAAACTGTCCATACACTATGTGAATTTCAGCCGGTGGCCACTGTCAGAACACTATTAAGACTAGTGGGAGATTCCTTGTTCAATGCCCGCAAGCATTGATGGAGGAATCTGTTATATTCTCTTTCTCCAGCCTGGCAGCTCATTGGCTGCCCGCTCTGTTCCTTTGAAGATGTTCCAACCAGCTCCTTCGATCAGCTGATCAAGGGATGCCAGGCCAAAAGGGTGCTGGTAGCGGCATCCACTGTGTGAATTTCATCAAGAACCGGCCAAAATTCATATAGTGTATAGCCATCTTTAGCCTTTAACACACGTGCATTACCGTCATGCATAGTGTGAGTGGACCCTGACTGTTCTGGTGAGCACCTGTTGTGCAGTAATGTAATGATGAAATGATCCACAGTAGATTTGCATATTGTGTAGGGGGCAAAAGAAGAGTCAGTCAAGAGCCTAATACATTAGTGAATGGAGCCGATAAATGATTACATCTTCCCTACCACCCAAACAATATTTAAGTAGCTATCAGGTGAAAAAAGTTGACAATAGTCCATATACTGACTGAGTATTGGCAGACAGGGTGCAAAATTAGCCTTTCAATGCACAAAATGTGTACGCCTATGGGCACCTTAACAGAAGCTCAAATCGAGTTCCTGTAGGTTACTGCACCTTTCACAACATCATTGGTCATAGGACTGCTTTATGAAATAAACCAAATCATGCATCTGGCATCTGTTGCGTGTAGCTGATCATTATCCCATCAAAGTAAAAGCCCCCAAAGCTGTAACAAATTTGTGAAAGGCATATTGCATGCTTTGAAGACCATAGTGTAATTGTTTAACCAGAATTCAATAAAATTAACAGGTCCATTAGCAGCACTCAGATAGCCTGAAGTTTCCACGCCTGATCAAGGTCTCTAAAAGAACACTTGATTTCTACAGTACTGCACTATTTGCATGAGAACACAATGAGATTAATGTCTGGCTCCAGGCACAATCTGTTTAAGTACGACAAACTCCAGGGCTAGGCTGCTATTATTTACTGGCTAAGAACAACACGGTTTTCCAGTATCTCCATTCATCCAAGAACAACAATAGCTTCAGAGAATGCTTAGGTACCTGTACAGCAAAATCAATGAGACCATTGATGTTCAGAGCAGGCTCCATTAAGTCAAATATAAGTTGGACATGGTGAGCCAGAGGAAGATGGTAAGAGGTTCCTGAAGCGAAGCTTGTAATTTGCTCCAGCATGTTGCAGGATATCTGTGGACGGAACCAGCAGAAGCGTCAAACTCATTTCTCAACAAGTAATTATCATACAGAATAGGAGCTCACACTGTGCACACGTAAGTACATTTCATTCTCCATAATATGTGTTACTTCTAACATGGAAGTAAGCCAGCAATCAAGGATATGTTTAAGTCTTCTAAATATTCATATTCTTGATTTAGTACACTACTGTTCCTACCATGAGTCATGTAATATTTATTCATATATATATTGTATTACAGTCAGAATTGTTGCGATGTTATTATTTTACTGTGTAATAAACTGTACCATTCCTAAAGCTAGGGATGAGCTGCCTTATTTTCTCCTGAGATAACTAGGCTAGTCACTTAGTTGGTCACAGCTGGTCCAGCATGCTGGGAAAACTCTAATAGTGATTAAGGATCATTCCTGTACCTCTATAACAGGGAAAAAGGTCCTTTCACAGCAGACATATGTAGTAAAGTATGTATTGAGGAGATACATCACATCATTGAGGAGTATGTATTGAGGAGTCACACCAGAACCTGGTAGATTGCTGATAATTAATGAAAAATCTGTATGTGTATGGCCAGCTTAGGGTTAGGGTGCCAAATAATGAAAGAACGTTAAAAATCAGCTACAAAAATAAGAGTAAGTGTAAGAGTTAAAGTGACACTAAACTCACATGTTAAATCCTAAAAATGCATTCATGTACCTGAACTATTAACAAAAATTTAACTTATTTGTGTATTACTCCGCTGTAGATCCTCAAATCATCTCTGAATTGGGGCTGACACTGTCCTTCCTCCTGGAGGGTGGCTACTTTTGTTCCCCATGTTCCGTGTGTGTGTTGTAAAGTATCCACCGCTCCAAGCTCACTCCTGTGATGGACTACAATCTCAATACAAATTAGAAAACTAAACGCAAGATTGTAGTCCATCACAGGAGTGAGCTTGGAGCGGTGGATACTTTACAACACACAGAGGGACCATGGGAAACAAAAGTGTTGTTTCCCATTTTGAGGGAAATAAATTACACATAGAGGTTTATGCCCTTTGCTTAATATATGAGGTTGAGCTGAGAATATTTAAGATTTAAATTGTTGGTAAGGTGGTGCGTATGGTGAGAGTTTAGAACAAGTGGAATATACACACATCCACTGTAGAGTTGGCCATACAACTTGCAATACAACTGAACAATCTTCTATAGATCTATCAACAATGGGATATGAAGGAGTATGAGAGACAACCGCAGTGCTCTGATTGAGAGCACATAGCAAGTAAAATCAACAAAACATGAGCATATTTATTACTGCATTTCAAATGCATTAAAGCACACAAGCCACTTTACCATGCGGGTGGTGTCTGTTGTGTACAGGCTTTAGGGGAGCATGCCTTGCACTGTTACTACACAAGTCACTGTTTACCTACTTTTTCTTTTTTTACTTTATTGAAATGTCACAAAATGACATTTCATTCATTTTTATGCACCACAGCCGAGCATAAGGTGAGCTGCAGAGCGTTGCGGCAAAATGCAGCATGTCTTCATTCCTATTTAACCCATCTGAAGGCAGCATTGTGGCAGAACAGGGCACATAGAAAGCAATTGTTTTCTGTGTGCCCTGGCTTTTAGCCTGCAATCTGTGCAGATTAATGCAGCTCAACAGAACTGGTGTAAATGGGTCCTTAATGGATTGAAAGATGTGGTGAGGAGAATATTGCTAGAATCAGGTTACAAGTTGTACCAAACAAGGCAGTTTATGTGAGGTTACCATAGATGCAAAAGGAAAAAAAAGCAAATATGGAGCGCCTATAAAGGTAACTTGTAAGGGTTCATAAACTGATTCTACCAGTAATAGAGGATTTTATATACAACCTTATTTAGTCAAAAGTGCAGTTCCAGCTGTCTACTGAGCAGCTAATTAGTGATATAAATCAAACAGACCAAGATAATACTGCTATGTTTGAACTAGAACTAATACAAATGCTGCAAGATAAAAAAAGCAACACATTTCAAAGGTGATCTTTTTTGTGCATAGGGCAGTACAAATATATTAACTTTTTGGATACACCATAATGATATTACCTAAGACCACTTGCTTTATCATCTATGCTTATCTGTACACCTAAATTTGCATCAAGCCCTGCACAGTTTATTATTTGTATACAAGCCTACAATGCTGACAAGGACAGAGGTGCTGTTGATCTGGTCAGTGTGCAAGGTGAGCACTTTATGAACTTCTATTTCCCTTTACAGTTTACATTTGTAAGTGCTCCATATTTTCTCTTTTTTTCCCATTTGCCCACTTTATGTTTATGGGCAATTTAAAACAATCTTGTTTTGGTGGACTATATATCCTGGGGTCATCTGCAGCTCTTTTAGGTGGTTTATACTAGTGATGCACCGATACCGGTTTTTCGGTATCGAGTACCGATATTTATCTTTCAGTACTCCGGGACTTCTGCTAGCATGTAAGAGGGCAGTGTGTCATTATTCCACTGCGGCTCTCTCAGGCAGAAGGGGCTGCTGCACACTCTGGTCTCGGGGAGCATGTGCAGCCCGCTGGGTGAGCGAACCAGCTTATTGCCATCGGTGGACATCTTTCCTCCCTCACAGCGCCGCCAATTACCTCACACATTTCCTGCGACCGACAGCCCACCTCTGACCAATTACTGCACAGTACGAGCCTCCCTGCTGCATCGGATTGGCCAACACACTTTTACTAGCCCTTAACTCTTTGTGTAACTACAGTAGGCGGAGCAGACGGCACCGTGACTGCTGTCATTTTACTTCCGCTGGCAGCAGGAGAGTTAGCCAAGTCCCGTATTAGCGTCTGCGCAAGCGGCAGCTCCTTAGCGGCTTCCAATGTGAGAGGGATTCGAAGACCACGTGACATTTGTTGTGCCATCATTACGGCCAATAATTTGATGGGGTGGGAGAGGACAAAGAGGTTGGTGATTGGAGAGGAGCTTTGTTTATCTGGAAGGTGATTGGCTGCAAAGAGGGCATGCAGTTCACAGTGAGGTGTTAGAGCAGAAGATGGGACAGGTGTATGTCGGAGCTATGTGTACTGCTCGTGCTGAGCAGGGCCTTCAGAAGTAAGCTGAGACCCCATGCAGTCATTACTGCCGCCTAGCTTCCTGATTGGAAGGGAAGCCGGCTCCATGTTCTGGTAGCTCCGGTATCGGGGGTAAGTATCGTAGCATTTGGGCGTGTAGGAGTACTAACCCAAATACATGGTATCTGCACCGATACCAGTATCGGTGCATCCCTAGTTTTTATGCCATGCATTACTGTTTATGGCCAATAATAATAATTAGATTTGAATTTGCACATTATGTGTACCTAATTTTACAGATAGACTGCAACATAGATAACAGGAACTACATGTGTTCATTAGTTTGTGCTGCTATAGATTACAACACAGCTGTATATTTGGTTATAAGGAAGTAAAATACCTGTGACGTGACTTGATGTTGATCAAAATATGATAGATGCTGTAGCCGAGAAAAGGTACTTTCCAGAGATGGGAAGGATTCTTGTTTGCTCTTTCGTGTCCGGTGTCCGTCATCTGCAACTATGTGTAATAGAAATGTTTTTACTCTTTACTACAACTGATACTGGGTATTTATGTCTGTACATTTCACATTCATTAGATAAGACCAATGTATAAAGACATCCTATGGGCTCGTATATTAATTCTAGAACATTAAACGTGTAATGGGTTCAAAATAGCTGTCACATTAAAGGCTAAGTTTACATTTCTGACCATGTTTCATCTTACACCCATATTTAGGGTGTGGCATGATACATGGTCAGATCGCAACCCCTCACCCCCTTCCCGACCCCCACTTACCTGAATTGCAGAGTTCCTCTCCCCACAGGCTTGTTTACATTTTTTAATTACTTTGACAGGATCTGTGAATGAAGAAATTACAAGTCCCATCAGTCACCACAGTAGAGGGACTTGTAATTCTTAATGGAATGCAAGTGCAGTGACATCACTGCACTTGTAGTCTTATTGACACTTCCTCCTGTGCATGTTACTGAACGTCCATACCTCACTATACACATGGATGGGAGTAAGAGTCTGCAGGAGCCAGAGCATTGTTCCAGTGATCCAGTGATCCACTGACCACGGTTGCAATGCCTTACTGGCTTTTATGCAAAAAAATAAAATAAATTATCATAAATAATAAAATAATAAATGCACAATTTTTTTTCTTCTTTTAAGTTTGAGTTTCCCTTTAAAATGAATCTATACTAGAGTAACCAGTATTGGTGCATCCCTAATATAAAATATATAAGAAGTGATATAAATCACTTCTGCAAACACAGACGTTAATTGGTGGAGATTCCAAGCGTTAAATCATTTGGTGAATTGAACAAACCTAAATAGTGTGCAATATTTATTAAATTACGGCCGAAATCAGCAAAAAAAGCTTTGTGAATTGACACCTTTGCTGTGATCTTCTTTGAGGATCTTTGGAAAAAAATTACTTTACAGTAGAAGTAACTAGAGAGGTCAGGGATGGCTTGCTTTAAAGCTATTTTACTGATTGTTAAGAAGAAAGATGTGTACAGAGACTGCAGGACCTAGGATCGCACAAACTGTTGTCTTGCTGTCAGGCTGATGGATTTGTATCACTGGAGCCTGTAGACATGCAGCATTCAGTGTCTTTGTTAATCATCTCCCTGCTTGGATCATTATTTTTGTGCAAAACATTTTTCCGTATTTTCCAGGTTATGACCTGCAATGGAATATTGTGCTAATGTGTAAATAACCTTATATGAGATAACTATTTGTTCTAATAATGGAAAAACAACATGTTGCACAACAACTATACTAGGAAAAGCTGCCTAAGCCACCTAAAGACATGTGACTAATGTTAAATCTGGCCCTGCAGAAAGCAGCCTAGGCCAAAAATGTTTCTCGACTGCTTATAATATACCCATTGTGACCCTTCCTGAACAAAGACACCTTTTCTTTTCTCTCTGAGTTAAAAAAAAACCAAATAATTAAACTATAAACTCAATGCAGAGTACATTTTCAGTGGTAAATGCTTTGTAATTATGTGCCCAACATATTTGTGTTCTTTATTTTTGTCCCCTTTCTTCAAGGTTTGGCAAAATATCCATATGCCTTTTTTCAGTAAACGGATTACAGGATAAACAGGATTGTTGAAACGCTGCCTTTTGTTAAGTGATTTTGGGAAGTGCAGGATAGGAGTAATAGAAATAAGTGATTTGTCATCATGCAGGAAAATCTCTGCAACCAATAAAGTATACGGTATCCAAACACTAATTATATCTTATTTTCAATCTATGCTCCACACTATTCAGTTACTTCCAATGATGATCATGTTGCTTCTAAAATAAAACATTTATAAGCACTGTTATCTTTAGAAAATCTTTTTATTCTTCCAGTAATGTAAATTTGGCACTTGGTAATCGTATTTGGCATTTTGTCTTTTTGTTATAAACACATACATCACATTGTTATTTGTGGACATTTTTAACCTTCTAAAGTAAACATGCAGTGGTGGAGATTAGACCCCTGTGTAATATTTGCTATCGATTCAGGTTCCACTAATGTGGCATTCTCTGTACTACCAGATAGCAATGTAGTCATTTCCAACTAGGAAATCAATGTTCTTTATTGCATCTAGTTTTCTGTATAATTGCTTTGTAATGTCAGTTAACCCAGAAGGTTCTAGAATACATTCACTGAGTTTTCCTGTACAATTGTGCAGCCAATGTTATGTGAAAACATTGCCTTTATGACTGAAATTGACATTTTCCCTTCTGTCACACATCACAGATAATTGTATCACATAAAGTACAACATTCACTTACCAGCAGAGTCACTTGTGCCATTTGTATTGAGAATCTTCAAGAGGTCTTTGGTTATTTTTCTCAGCTGGTGTCTGGCTTCATCTCTCTCTCTTCCGACTCCATACAAGAGAATCATTCTCTGATTACATTCATGACTTGATGATGCTTCCTGAAATTTCAAATACATCTACATTGAAATGTTAAATGGAAGAATGAGCAAATCATATATTTAAGCTAAACTCTATAAAGAAAAGTCTGCTTTCTGTGTAGGATCCAGCAATCAAGGTATGATTTGCATAGTTTGATTTATACAGGGTTATTCACTAAAGGGTGAAGAGTTTGGAGAAGGCAGGAGAAGTGAACAATCTAGGACAACATAGCTGAACTAGAAAGTGAGCTGAATTGGAGAATTTTTCCAAATAAGCTATGTTGTCCTACATTGTTCACTTCTCCTGCTTTCTCCAAACTCCTCACCCTTTTGTGAATAACCCTGTATAAATCAAACTATGCAAATCATACCTTGATTGATGCTGGATCCTAAACAGAAAGCAGTATTTCCTGCTGCAGAGGTGAGAGATGCGGTTGAGACACTTGCGGGTACCAGAATGGAAGGAATTCGGCGAATGGAAAAAGGACAATTCAGTTGCATCCCTGCCCCTCCTCTCTGTTCATTCATTCACAGAACGCCTTGCATTATGTAAGAAAGTACAAGACGTTTTGTGAATGGATGCCCTCATCCATGCACAAAAAAGTCTTGTACTTTCTCATATAATGAATAAAGAGGAGGGGGCAAACATGCAACTGGAGCGCTGGAAACACAGTGCTCTGTGTAGGATCCAACTTCAATCAAGGTATAATATTTATAGTAAGCTGTTCTGGCTGAAGCTACGGCCAGATCCTTCGGCAGCTTCGTGAATAGACCCCTTATTGTAACTAGAAACTTACTTATCTTGTGCTTTTTCTACAATCATTTTTTAGCTTTAAATCTTCATACAATCAGTTAGCATAGCAATGCAGCTAGTGTTGTAATTAGGGATGTCCCGATACCGATGGCTAATCGGGCCCAATACAAGGCATTTTGACAAGTACTTGTACTTGTCAAAATGCCCCGATGCCTAGTGCCGAAGCTTGAGCTGTTTTATTTTTCTTCTTACTTACCTCGCCGAGCGTCGCGTCACATTACTGCTGCTCCGGTGGGCGGAGCTTTTTATTTGTAAATGTATTCTCTGCACTGTATGAGCAGTATATTCTCTATATGTACTACATATAGAGTATATATAGAGTACACGTTGTACTTGGGCCTGAAAAAGTGGCATCGGGACATCCCTAGTTGTAATCATTACTTCTTTGCAACCAGTGATATTGTAATCACTGAAACCAGTTACAGGTAGTAACATTAGCCTATCCAACCCAATCTGGCTCAACCAAACTATGTATGATTACTAGAAAGATTTCGCAAAAGTTAGCTTTATGTGCTTCTTTTTTGAAAATATCACAAACACAGTGGGGTTTAATAACTAAAGGAAACTTCAAGGGATGTTGCACTTTTCAGGGGAAGTTTCCCTTAGCTTGGTGAATATGATGAAATATTGCTTTGTACAAAAAAATAAAAACTCAATCATGTTCATGGAAGGAAAAACACTATTTGTGCTTGCACATGACTGGATAATGGAGGTCAGCGGAACTTCACCTCATTCAAATGTCCCCTGCAAAGTTAACACTCTATTTGCCTTTAGCAAACCAACTGCAGTTTCCCCGCCAGTATGTTCTACATTTACTGACATTTTATTGGAGAGTTCAGATGTAGCACAGAACAGCAATGAAACACCCCAGAAGATGTAGAGATGCATATTAGGAAATTTGGTTACATCCCAATTGCAATTAACATGATCAGGGCTATTCACAACAGGGTGAAGAGTTTGGAGAAGGCAGGAGAAGTGAACAATCTAGGACAACATAGCTGAATTGCAAAGTGAGCTGAATTGGAGAATTTTTCCATATCAGCTATTTTGGTCTACATTGTTCACTTCTCTGCCTTATACAGATTATGTGGAAAACCACAGGTATGGTGGTTTGATAACAAGCAGATGTAGCCTCTGTATCCAGTACTTTACAAATCATTATTCTGATATTCAAGCTGACAGCAGGGAACTGGGAAGGGAGTTCTCTAGCATACAAACCATAAATGATATATCATCAAAATATGTTTCAATGCCCTAACTGACACATGTATGTGTACCTCAGAATCGGATTAACTGCGTTCACCAATTTCAAGATAATCAGTTCAAGATATTTTATGTAAATAGTGAATATGATGACTATAAATAATTGCTTCTATGATATTACACTTTACCTTAACTCTCTAAAGTTAGTTACACTGAACTGCAATGTAATAATCTCAAATCAGCTACATGGAAATTAAAATGCACTTAATAAAATGGATAATAACATAATTAAAATAAAAGTAGATTCCACAAGCTAAATATGCTTTGCTAAATAAAAATTATCTTAGAAAATAAATACAAATTGGCAACCGTAAAAAAAAAAGGTGGCTAAAATATTTTTCTTGTCCAAGTGAAGAACATATCTTGTCTTTCAAGACTGGGAAATGGTTCCCCTCTGTGCCTTACTACTCCTTTATGGTGATTCAGGGTCTGCCTACAACACAAGCAAAAGTGGCATACTAGGGTTAGTGCACACAGGCATGTGTGGACTGCTTCTGACATACATTTGTTAAGCACTGTAGGATCTGGAATATTAAGTTGAATCTCATCACTGCTTTTGCCATGCATTGTATGGCTTTACCTGTACTCCACTGTACAAGTAATTGTCAATGCATCCCAAGCAAATCTCAGCCTGATCTCAAATAAAACCCATGTTTTTCCTGAAAGCATAATGCAATTGACTTCTAAGTCTGAAGCCTGTGTACACTAACACTAAGGCACATGTTTGTTTATGGGACACAGCTTGCCAAGCCTGGTTGAGCAAGAATGTTACGTCCTAACAAATAAATGCTGTTAAGACCTATTAGCCTGCAGAAGTTTACACTAGTGTACAGACACATTCTCAGAAACTGACTCTTCTAGGAAGTTTCAGTACTACCAGAGCCAGCCTTTGTTCAAGGTTCCCCAGTCTTGTTTTAGAAGCTGCTCAAAAGCCAGTAATAACACCAATGGTATTTTCATGGTGACAACATGTACTAAATAAAATAGAAAATTAAATTGCTGGAGGTGTTACTGCATTTGTCAAGTTGCTAATTTTAGTTAATAGCACACCTCCCTCAGTCCTCAGTTTTAGCAGCCTGCTACTTATATGACTTCATCATCTTTGTACTAAACAGTAACGACAGTCAGCACCTGTGGATTCTTATATTAAAAGTCTATTTTCCCTTTAACAGAGATCCCAACATAGAATGATAGTGAATATAAATTTATGTTCAATGAAAATGGTTTTATTACGAAAATTGCAAACACCATAAATACACATCGGACAAACATCTAAAATCCTACAAAATACCCTACACATGGTTCTGTAAAATAATGCAATAATCATGGACAACACCATATATTGATTCTTATTTTAATTTATAAGGAGAATCAATTTTAAAAAACACAGCGATCTGAGTGTTCTTCATCAGCATTGAGATACAAAAGAATGATGAAAATAATATTTTTCAAAAGAAAAAAATGGCAAATGTTTATGATTTACAGACTTTAGTCATCTAAATGTCATCCTCTTGGGATTAATTTCTACTTTAAAAATGTTAAGACATTTGAAATGGGTTGAAATTCAATGATGACAAAGCACTAAACCCTACATTTGTAGCTGGACAGGAAACTAGTCTAGGTCTTGATACCACTGATATGGTCACATAATAGTCAAAGAATGTAACATTTATTTTACCTTTTTTATATGTTGATCTTTTATTATATTATACTATTTTATTATATAATATTGTATTATCCCTTGCACTCTTCCTATTCGCTGCAGCAGGCAAGGATTCCTAGACTGCTGCAGCGGATGGGAAGAGATGCTCAAGGCACTGGCCTAAGAACCGGCTGGCTCGGAAACTCAGGTGAGTATACCTTTTTTTTACCCTAGGTTAAAACGATCAGATAACATAGTAACATAGTAACAGTAGTTGAGGTTGAATAAAGACAAGGTTCCATCCTGTTCAATCAATGTGTGTATGTAATTGTGCGTCTGTATTTATCTTGCTCTAACACTTCCCATATCCCTGTAAATTAAGTGAAATAAGAAACTCATCAAGAAGTTTCTTGAATTTATGAACGCTATTAGCAGATACCACCGCCTGTGGAAGGGAATTCCAGAACTTCACTACTCCCACAGTAAAATATCCCCTACGCAGGGGTGGAACTACTTCCTCTGCTGCACCGGGGCCTGAAGCTGTGGGGGGACCAGTGAGGTCTCATCCTGGGCCCCCCACCCTAGGTTGAATACGGGGCAGTGCCGATGAGCTTCTAACCAGAGCGGTGGGATCAGGTAGGTCCCGCTCTTACTCCCGGTCGCGTCCCCAGTAGCAGGAGGCGGAAGAGAGGGGCTGGCTGTGCGCAGATGTTTATCTGCATTGACAGACAGGCTTCTTAGCATGGGGGGCGGGGTCAGGTGAGTTCCCGCTCCGTCTCCTGGCCGCGTCCCTGGTAACAGGCAGCGTGATACGAGAGGGGAGAGAGTGGCAGGCAGTGTGCAGGTGCAGATCTATATCTGCAGTGACAGGCTGGTCGTCCCTATGGTCTGGATGTTGCTGAAGTTTTAGAAGTTCTGTGTCCAGCCTTCTCCAGCCTGCAGCCAAGCCTCTGTCACTGCCTATGGTGGGATGAGCAGAGAGGTCCCGATTCTCTTCCCTGGAGCCTGTGGAAAGGTGAGCCTGCTTTAGCCATGGTAACCTAATGCACCAGCACAGGGAGAGGGTCCATTTTAAGGGCTGGTTTATACCAGTTCCAGTGCGTTTTAGCACAATTCGCCGCTGGAACGCACTGGAGCAAATCCCGGCCAGCGTCCTGCGTTTCGGGGTGGGAGGGGGCATGGCAGTGCGATGTAGTCAATGGCACCACAGCCATGCCTCTCTTCCCCCCGCCTGCAATGTGATCGCCTGCACCTGAATGCGTGGCACATCAGTGCCTGTGTTCCGGTCCTGTGCGATCTGAAAAAATAGTGCGTGCACTGGACCGGAATGCAGACACTGTTGTGCCACACATTCGGGTGTGGGCGATCGCACTGCAGACGGGAGTTAGCTCAGATATTCCGAGTATGTATTTTGAGTTACCACTATTACCACAGACAATGCGGATTACCCAGTGGGCACTTGAAATACAACAATTACCACAGACCATGCAGATTACCCGGTTAGTGAAATAAATTATCACAGTTAGCACAGATAATCACAGTACGCACTTTGAATTACCGCAGAATACACTGTTGTTTTGGGGGTTTTTTTAAACCCAATACCCTGCCCATAATACACTCAAATTAATACAAATCAATCAGCCAGCTCACCACTCCTCTTAGTCTGTTCAGCTGCTCCAAACTCCAGTCACTTGCTTGCACTCTCTCAGCTCCCTCTCTTACTCCTGCTCCTCTCTGCTCAGCCGCCCGATCCCGTCACCAGCACCGATCAGATTAGCTCCCTCTCTCACTCCTGCTCTTCTCTGTTCAGCTGCCTGATCCTGTCACCAGCTCAGCTCCCTCTCTCACTCCGCTCCTCTCCAATCAGACACCGTCTCCTGTCACTAGCACCGCTCTCTCCTGCTCCTCCTGTCTGCTCCAGTTTCTCAGATCTGGTCCCCATTCAGTTTCCGCTCTCCACTCCTGCACGAGTCTGCAGGACCAGCCTTTCACTCCGCTCTCCTTCCAGTTCTGGCTCTAAAGGGGATTTTTCTCAACCAATCTGGTTAGCCCCACTGCAAGGGTTAATACAATTTGTGCCTGGAGTTCTTCTTTAATCAGTTGCAGTTTTATCCTATTTTTACTGTCTACATTAACTTTCCACATAGACACTGTGTACATACAATATGATAAGCACACTGACAACTAAACATATTTAACCCCTTCATGACCAGTGACGTACATTGTATGTCACTGGCTGGCATTGGGCCCGTTTAAACAGAAAGCCGCCGGGGACTGTCGGCTTTACAATAGAATCGATTCTGGCAACTCAGCTATCGCCAGAGCGCCTCTACGGGACGATAAACGGGCCCTCCCCCGCCCAACACCCCCACTGTGTTTCACGGGCTCTGCTGCCCCTTCTATGGGTTCGGGGGAAGCTGGGGAGGAGAGTGGTGAAAGTCCGTTCATCCATCTCCTCCCCATTCTATGGGACCGGGAGCGACGCGTATTCCATCACTTCCGGTCCCATAGCTTTCATTGCTGGGCTCCTGAAGCACTTCAATAGCTTATTTAAAGTATAAAGGTGATACTAGGGGTCTTTTGGACCCCCAGTATCACCTTAAAGAGTACCTGTCACTGCCAATATGCTATCACATGAGGGATTATAAGCCCCCCTATGTAATAGCAATTCAAGTAAAGTTAAAAAAAACAGTTTTTAAAAATAATATTAAATGAAATAAATGTAAAAAAAATTGTAAAACATTTTTTTTAATTCCCCCGCCTCCGCGAGAAGGTGCGTCTTCACGTAAACACGCGTCGTGTGCGTCTACGTATGAAAACCACAATCGTGCTGCACATGTCAGGGTGAGAGCAATAATTCTAATTCTAGGTTCAATATTTATGTGTATCTTTAAACTGATGATCTGTAGAGGCTTTTAAAGCGTTGTCTATGAACTTTTTGGGGTATTGATTTTTGTCTCAGTTTCACGGACGCAAACAATTTTTAACCTGGGCATGTTGGGTATCTATTTACTCATGCCCCAAAACACAATAAAATACCCATAACAAATGGGTATTTTATTGAGTTTTTGGGCATTTAAGTGCATTTTTCACTAAATTTGGGGGTTTGATAAGGAGTTACGCTAATATCGTGCAACATAAACATTTACAACTGCCACCATTTTATTCTACTGGGTCTTGGCTTTCAGTAAATATATAATTTTGGTGGTTTGAAGTAATTTTTAGGCCTAAAATGTGGATTATAACATGGGTGCAAAAAAAGGAAAAAAGGCCTCGTTCATGAAGGGGTTAATCTCTAAACACTTTGAATATTATAATAATTCTCTTAGATGAGTTTACTGATATAGTACAGTAAAAGCTAACAGCTTATTTCTGAAGAGCAACAATTAGCTAATGGACTTGCAAATAGTCCAAGACTTCAAAATGCAGCAGTATTTATATAAATAATGGTTATTATATAAAAGGATATTTGCTTAGGTTAATTACTGTTTTAGTGTAGACGCACAGCTTAAGTAAATATCGGCTTATAACAGATGTTATTTACTCTCTAGCAGTTCAGTACAAAGTGAGACAATGTAGTCTGTGAAATAAATGAAAATGGTGTACTATAACAAGCTTATAGTGCCTCTAAGCATGTAACATATCATTCACATTTTACTACGTTCTGGAAAAAAAAATTAAATCCATCTTTAAAATTGTATGTTGAGCAATTTATCCGGGGAAGTGTAAAGATTGCACTTGCATGCTAAAAAGCCTGGCCACACACCACTCCCTTTCCCCAGCCTTGAGATGGGCAAGTGTTGCTTTATTTAAGCTTGACAAGCCCAGGGCTCTGGTGACTGGTTCATCTTCATAAACCTGCATTTAGTCTTTGAATATCTTGTCTTGTACCTTGCATCCTGTTCCTGTCTTAATATCTTGCTGCCTGTCCTGTCTTAGTATCTTGTCCCTGGGAATACTGCCTCCAATCCTGACCTCATCCTGTCCCGGGAATACTCTGTCAGCCTCCAGTCCATACCTCAGCCTGTCCCTGGAATATTCTTTTTTTTGCCACTAATCCTGACTTCAGCCTGTCCCTGGAATGCTCTCCGTCTGCTGCTATTCCTGACGTCAGCCTGGCCATGGAAAACACTCTTGTCCACTACCTGCTCTGACCTTGCTACATAACCGTTTCTTCTGCAGGCTGCACTTGACCCTGCTCTGTCCATCACTAACCCTGTCTCCACTGCAGAGGCAACACTTTGTGTCCTCCATCACCAGTAGTACCTCTACTGTATACCTGGGGTCTGTCTGCAACATTCTACAGTCAGAGTATATAGTTCAAGACCTGGGGGCATGTGAGTACCAGCAATGTGGCAAAGTATCCTCGAAAGGCAGCTGCTATAGGTGAAATCAATCATCACTATTTATTCTGACTGCCACTAGGGGCGATAAAAAATGTAAAAAAAAGAGCTCTCCAGCAAAACTAAAATGTCAGTTTAAGCAGATTGATCACTGCACTAGCATCTCACATAATTTATTTAACACAATTAGTATATCTAGCCTCCCCACCTCCCAACGAAACTCAAAGCATTGTGTTTTATCCATGAGTCAACAAGTTTTTCCAGTCTGTCTTAATATTAAAACTGTATTGGTTTATAAAGAGGTATAAAGGGGCCAGTTAAAAAACAATGGTGTCTATTCCAAA
This sequence comes from Nanorana parkeri, assembly GCF_000935625.1. Classification (NCBI taxonomy): domain Eukaryota; kingdom Metazoa; phylum Chordata; class Amphibia; order Anura; family Dicroglossidae; genus Nanorana; species Nanorana parkeri. Next base: position 525,641 of record NW_017307166.1, on the reverse strand, counting down.
TAATAATGGAAAAAAAAAAAAAGATTGAGAGAAAAGTGTATTAGGGACAATGTAAATTTCACAAGGTATATAACAATGGTCCTTGATCAGCATACTAGGACAACTGTGTGTTGAGACTAGGATTGAGCTCCAAACCTGAGCTCATCTGAATCTGGAAAGAAACCATCAGTGCCGGTCTAATCAGCTTCAACTGGGGCATTCCCCACCCCCAGCCTTGACCTTATATGGCCACATGGTTGTGGTTATTGTTCTCTGTTTGATACTCTAAAATAGCGGGTCTGCTATGGTGGTTTTTTTTTCTGATATTGGAAACTGTAATCTTGAAAGTTCACTTGGAGTGCTGGCTTTTTTTCTTCATTTCACAATAAAAACCTGACAGAGGATCTAACACTTCTATATCCTATTTAAAGCTAAAAAATATGTGGATTTGCAAACAGTGTATATTGTGGATTATATATATATATATATATATATATTAATGTAGTGATAGGAGATAAATCTAGCCCTCATTAGGTTTTTTCATATTTTTATTTATCTAGGGAACTGCAATATTTTTTTATTGTTGTTTTTTTACACAGCGAAGGTATTTTACTTTCTGAAACAAGCGACATGCGAAGAAGGTGTTCCGCACCTTCTGTTTTGATGACAACTATAAAATCTTGTGTTCCCCTCAGGTTCCAACCAGAGTTAACAGATAAAAAGGGTGAAAAACAGTGAGAACAAATCTCCCCAGGTGATATGCGGATAGCAATAAAAAAATCAAAAAAAATCTACACCTTCTACAATCAATGCAAAACTACAAAAGAGTTGTAGATGGATTTCCAAAAGAATGGTTATTAGATAAATGTGCATGTCTGCATTCGGAAAATGTATTATTTAATGACATATTTGGACCTTACTACATAGACTTGAAGCATTGTCATTTAGTATTATCAAAAACAAAAAATATACTTTCCAAAGCTTAACAGCTACTCGATCTTTTGACTGATACATAATGTATGTTTGTATGTAGTCTAAATTCACAAAGCCTAATAGCCCCTTGATCTTTTGACTTATGTTTGTGTGTAGACTTAGTATTATCTGAACTTGCATTCTTTTATTTCAGGTTAGGAAAAAAGCAGAAGTATTAAAGTCTTGTTGAAGAAGAGAAACTGAAAAATGCATCCGGTATAATTATAGAGCTTACATATCCCGTACAGTATAAGTTTATAGCTCCACACTTCTACTGCTCAACCGCGGAGAATTGTATCATTTCATGGGAAAAGTACAAGAAAATAAACCATTGATCTTGTGGCTCTCTGGATGCAAATGCATAGGATAATGCTGTCTTTTTGACCAATATATCTACTCTTCTACAATCACAAGTGCCAAATAACTGAACCATGGAATATTCAGGTAATATATTACTTAAGTCTTGGAAGTTACTACAACATTATATATTGCTTAGGCATCTATCTATTATAACACATCATCCGACATACTAACAACATATGATGTACTTAGATTCACTGTTTTAGCTGTCTTTCTACAAAATAACAGTAGGGCTTTGTCCATGAGTTTTAAAACTTTTTTTTTTTTTACAAAATGACAATCTTTTCATGCAAATTATAATAAGACCCATTGCAATACTGTTACTGATATTTAGAGTAGCATATATGAACCAAATATATGTTGTATGAATCACATCTTGGGCATTTCAGTGACTGTATATGACATATGGGTCTATTTGTTAACCACAAGTGCAAGTTTAACGTTTCATGGTTTAGGGTAATCTGTACAAAGCGCTCCTACATATGACTAATTAAATAGATGTTTTTATTTGATGGGAAATGATACATTCACGTGCAGTTGTGTTTATAACTTTGCATGTTGTGCATTTGCATGAAAATTAAAAAAATAAACAACTTTTTAAAGATAAAATACATCGAGGAGCTTCTAAAAATCTCACATAGAAGCACACATTACTCCATACAAGGTAAATTAATATTTAGCACAGTATCACATAACGTGACCTACTTTTATTTTGCAATGCATCTACTTCAGTTTAGATGCCGCAATAATTATACTCACAAATGTCCATGTATATGAGCCCAGTGCTGCTATTATATTAACAAACAGGGGAAATAGTCATGGAATATGAGGAATATTGTGGAAATTTCTAAAAAATGAAGTTTTATTATTATTATTACATAGGATGTATATAGCGCCAACAGTTTGTGCAGCGCTTTACAATATAAGGAGGACATTACAATCACAATGCAATTCAAGACAAGATGGTAAGGAGGGCCTGCCTGTGAGGGCTTACAATCTAGAAGGGAGGGAGAAGTGATACATGAGGAGGTAGCTGTGTGGGGAAGAATTGTTTGAATTGTTTTCTATAATACCAAGGCTGATTCTGGTTACATGTTGGTAAGCAATATTATTTACTGATATATTTTCATTTCAACAAGCAGTGGCCACTATCCCGCAACTACTCTTTTCTTTTCATACTGTATATAAATGTTTAGCCAACTGACAAGACATAGGGAATTTTCCCTTCGGTTAGTGAATGTGGTGAAAATTCACTTTGCACAGAAAACCTGATCACGTGCAAGGAAAAAAACAAACAAAAAAAACTACATTTTTGCTTGCACAAGATTGGAAATCAACAGAGCTTCCCCTCATTCACTAAGCAAAGGGAAAATTCCTTTAAAAATGTAACAGCTTATTTGCCCTTTACTAAATGAACCATAAAAAGTCACACATGTTTTTAGAAACAATCCCAAGATGCAGCCTTTAAACCTTCAAACCAATATGTACCCCTTTCAAACTTATATGTTAAGTTAATGTGTGGCAAAATGCATATATAATTAGCATGATAACGCATGGCACTCTGTGTGCTATGGTGTACTCTGGTCCCATTCATTTAGAAAAGCATCCCAACACACGAGTACAGTAGGTGTCAACAGTGTCAACAGACCTCTGCACTGCAGCCTACCACAGTGCACATGCCATTTTTTTGCTGTGCTACATTAAAAAAGGTGTAGGGTTTTCTTCCATTGCTATTTCTTCTGATGATATTGCATTGTAAATTAATTGTCTGCCTTAATGCAATGCATGTTAGTTTGAAAATACTGCATGTTAACACGCACATGGGCCACAGTCGATTATGGCAATAGATAATATTGGCAAAATCTGTCTTTACCTTGGCATATATTGTCAAGTGGCTTGTCATTATTTTCAATGGCCAGTATCCATCCTCTATTCAACACATGCATGATGATGCAGAAGCTGACAAATGGAGTACAATAAACTCTTCTGCAAGCTCCTGAGAATCCACCAATAAGGACAATCTAGTGAAAGCCTTGGCACAAAGCAGCTTTGGTCCTAGCCCTTTGCTTTCTTATTTAGTTGCACTTGATATCCAATATCGATATTTTACATTGCCCTTATGATATATGAACAGGATAAGAAACAGCTGAAAACAGATAACTTTATTCTGGAAGATAACCATTTGACCCCTCATTTATTTCAAATATTCATATCAGCTTGGGATTCTACATTGACATACAATGATGCAAAATCTTTATTTGTGTCACTTATTTAAACTTTCACTTTAACATAAAAAAGGCATTAAAAAAAACCCCAATATCAGTAATCGTTCTATAATGAGGAATAGTATTGTACACCAAGAGGACTGAATTTCATGCATGGGCTATTTAACTGATAACCATTTTTTTCTATTCTAGGATTTTCCGAACTCATAATAGACTTCAAACTACACAATGTTACAAATTTAGCTAAGAATTTTAATTGTTCTAGAGACTACCGTATCAACCAAGTTCTCTTTCCTGTTCTATATTCAATTATCTTCATTGCTGGGACAATAATGAACGGTTTGGCAATAGTTGTGTTTTTCCAGTTGCCAAGTAAATCAAACTTCGTCATTTTCCTAAAGAACTCTGTGATTTCTGACTCTCTGATGATTATGACATTCCCATTCAAGATTCTTGGAGATGCTGGACTCGGACTCTGGGCTTTAAAGGGGTTTGCTTGTCGCTACACCTCAGTAGTTTTCTACTTTACAATGTACATCAGCATAATTTTTCTTGGTCTAATAACTATAGATCGATATAAAAAAACTGCAAGGCCATTTGGTAACTCTTGTACAACAAACTTGCGTTCTGCCAAAATCCTATCGGCTGCAATATGGATAATAATGTTTTCCCTCTCATTACCCAATATGATTTTAACCAATAAGCCAATGACACCAAAAAACATACGGAACTGTATAAACCTCAAGTCTGATTTCGGACGGATTTGGCATGAAATTGTGAGCTTCATATGTCAGATCATTTTCTGGGTTAATTTTGCTGTCATAGTAGTGTGTTATCTTCTTATAACCAAAAAGCTGTTCCAGTCATTTAAAAGAACACGAAGGGAACCATCAAAATCCAGAAAAAGAGTCAATGTAAAAGTGTTTATTATTATTGGTATATTCTTTGTATGTTTTGTCCCATACCACTTTGCTAGAATCCCATACACATTAAGTCAGACACGGGATGTGTTCAAGTGTTCAGCTCAGAGTACTCTCTTCTACGTTAAAGAGAGTACATTATTTTTTTCATCTCTAAATGCATGTCTGGACCCTTTCATTTACTTCTTTCTCTGCAGATCATTCCGAAATTCACTTAATACTGTTTTAAAGAAAAGGCAAATCTGTCTTTCTTCATCTACACGGCTGAAAGCTTCACATCGATATGATATAGACAAAGCAGAAACTAAAATTTAGCGGAATTTGAAGCTCTATATATAATGACTTGAAGCTGTATTTTAGGTAAATTGGTAGACAGATGTACTTAATTGTGCCTCACACAGATTAATAGATTTGCTTTAAAGTGAAGCCTATCAACGGAAAAAGTCACTACACTGACATAACTAGTAAAACCTTAACTAAACAAACTGAAGAGAAGCAGATTGGTTGCCATGCACAGCTGCTCCAGATTGTATCTGCTCCAGTTTTGATCAATTCCCCCCCCCCATAGTCTTTATGGGCCTATGTCCTTTGGTGATATACTTTATGTATTTATTAGGAACTGCCTAGTACCTACGAGGAATATTAGCAATAAAAGACTTCCAAATGGCTTTGGTAATAAAGATTTCATTAAAGGAATTAAAGTTATTAGTAAAAAAACATAAATGACAGACTATCTAACATAATTTTTTTCTCTTACCTTATAGTATGATACAGCCAGCAAACAGAGAGGGCAAAGCATGTGCAAATGTTCATCATTTATATGCATAAACTATTTGTATATGAGAAAAAAAATGTGTACATGTGATTGACCTCTGAAGTGTCATACTTCAATCTTACTGGGAAAGGTTGTGCAAAGCATGTTTTTGCCATTTCTGGGATTTGAGTCTTCCTAGAAGAAAGGTGTAATAGCTATTTAATACATACCCAACGGTATTTAACTATCAAGCTTCTATTTTACCAGTTGGTGATGATTGTGATAATCAGATATACATACACAGGGAGTTTGCATACCCCTTGACCCAAAGACACTAAGGGGTCTATTCACGAAGCTGCCGAAGGATCTGGCCGTAGATTCGGCCGATCCTTCGGCTAGCTTCGGCCCCAGGACCCCTTCGGTTCAGTAGAACCGAAGGGGTGCTGTACGGGCTATTCACAATAGCCCGTACAGCTCCCGATCATGGCCGAGCGGCTCAGCCAAGCCGAATGCATATGCATCGGCTCGGCTGAGCCGTGCTGAAAGCTGAAGCTGGCCTGCTTCTGACAGCTGGGCGGAGCCAGCCGTGATCTTACGGCTGGCTCCGGCCACTTGCAGTGAGATCAGCGTCCCTGGTTACCTGCTAACCAGGGACACTGATCTACAAACAGCAAACTCTCCCTGGTGCCCCGGGAAACACTGCTGTGTCTTTTTTTCTTTATTCTGACACGAGCATGTCATAATAGAAAAAAAAAAAGATTTTTCCCATTGAAAAGCATTGGGACATTACTATTGGCTATTTCAATTTGCAATAGCCAATAGTAAACTAGCATTGTACCCACCCTCTGCTGCAGTTCCCCATCAGGTGCATCCCACATCGCTCGTGTCAGAATAAAGAAAAAGAGACACAGCACTGTTTCTCTCCTGGGCGGCCGGGAGCGGGAGGCTCCCAGAGCGCCCGGGAGAGTTTTTTTTTCGTTTTTTTTTTTACAGCAGCAGAGCCGCCGGACAATAGAAAACTATTGGGTGGAGCTAGCTGTCACTGCTAGCTCTGCACAATCGTTTTCTATTTACTTTTTTTTACTTTATTCACTCTTTTTCTGTTCTGCTCGGTCCCTCCGAGGGACCGAGCAGAACAGCCAAGCTGAATGCCGCTCAGCGGCATTCGGCTATTCACTCACTGCTGTTCTGCATTTTTAAGAATAGCCCGAACAGCAGTGAGAAGCCTGCCTGAGGTTCGGCTCAGCCGATCCACATGTTGGATCGGCTGAGGCGAA
>NW_017307166.1:492507-519076 GCF_000935625.1 Nanorana parkeri | reverse complement strand
CGAACATGCTGGGCATGTTCGGCCGACCCGAAGCCACTCGAAGCAAGCCGATGTACGGCTGATTTCAGCCGACGTACGGCTGAAATCAGCCGTACCAGCCTGAAGTGAATAGCCGAACAGTGTTCGGCTCACTTCACTTCAGATCAGTCATTCACTCGGCTGCCCTCGGCAGCTTGGTGAATAGACCCCTAAGTTGCTTTATGTCTGTATTCTGTAGTGCACCTGACTAACACTAATCTCCAAGGGATAGAAGCTTTATTTGCAAAATAGAAACTGTGATTGGACTTTACACATCTGTACTTCTTATAACTGGTACCATTGATGCCAAAGCAGTAGGATGAGTCACTCCTGGTTTAATACACCGCTGCCTTATAAAAAGCCAGCTGTCTCTTTATTCTATGTATATAAATAAACTCTGAAGAAAAACAGTATATATTGGCAGACAGTGGAACTTTATGTATTATGTGTACATAGGAGTATGTGTTTCTGAAAACAGTATCAATATTGACACTCATAAATATTGGAAAATCTTCAGGCATAACACAATGCTCAGCAATAAATAAGCCACAAGAATAGCTTCTTATCGGTGTCTTTGTTTTTGGATGTTATGCTTGACAGAGTAATATGATGTTCCACATCAAAGCCAAAGCTTGCTTACAACACAAGGATTTCTGTGTGCGTCCAGGACCATGCTGCTTGTGTTCCTGAACATATGCAGGCCTAGTGACATAAGAAACAAGTGTACTCAAACAAATGATTTAATGGTAGCTTGGGAAGTACAAATTTCACAGACTTCTGGAGATACAGGTGAAACTTGAATAATTAGAATATTGTGCAAAAGTTAATTTATTGAACTTAATGAAGCACAGTTCTAGTGACTGGGGAAACTGGGAGCTAAGGATCTTCAGGTTGCAATATCTCCTGAGCAAGGAAGAAGACAGCGGCGGACATACTCATTCTGAGTACGGGGGTCCGTCACATTGGTGGCAAGCGGTGGGATGCTCTTCCTTGCCTAAGGAGACATTCAAACCACCACCGGGACAACATTTTCTGCTGAGATAGGAGAAGAGCCACAGTTGCCTACGGCCATGGAAGCACTGGCCCAGCTCGACAATCCTGGTTCTGCCCAGGATATGCTGGGAAGGAGACGCTTTGTGCCGGAGATCTGGAGGGAGACTCTTCAATTGCAGCAGCACTATTGTGGCAAGGTCCTCCCTACATCTGAGGAAAGATACTGGCTGCAATTCTGGGCTCCTGGAGAGGGTTGGCGGCCAGCCTCCTTCCCAGCAACTATGGACCTTGTATTATGGAGACCCCCCTTGTTTGTTTGAACCGGGTGTCCGGGGCCAATGGACGGCTGTTGCGGTGGAGCCTGGCCCCACAGACGTCCAATTTCACAATCCAATACCGGCCTGGGAAACAGAATGCCAATGGACTATCTCGCCAAATGGAACTGGAAGGGTGACTAACATCATGGACATCCCCAAGTGGACCTGTCGAGGGTCTCACCGGGTCTGCCATCCTTTAACTTGGGCGAGCTATGTGACGACATGCTGATCAGTTTTATGAGTTAAATGTGTATTGGTGTTGAGTTATGTTTGAGTGCGTTATGATTTGTGACCTGGTTATGGAAAGACTATCAGCACCATCCCTCGTTATCTCCCATTGTTCTCTGAAGGAGCTCAGAACAATGACATTCTGGCCAAGCTTTGCTATGGCTTTCTGGAGCTCGTTAGCAGGGGAAACCCTGTGGTGTTGAGCAGACCGATTGTCTGAGAGGGGAGGGTGGATGTGATGGGATTATAATCTGATCTCATCACTTGCTGTATAAAAGTTTGTGCAGTTTCTCAATAAACCAGAGTTTGTTTCACCTACACTCGAGCCTCGACTAGTGACTGGGGAAACTGGGAGCTAAAGATCTTCAGGTTGCAATATCTCCTGAGCAAGGAAGAAGACAGCGGCGGTCATACTCATCCTGAGTACCGAGGTCTGTCACACTGTGTACATATGCATGCTTATACTTTTCAGAGGTCCGATATTGTTCTATGTACAATCCTTGTTTTATTGATTGCATGTAATATTCTAATTTTCTGAGATTGTGGATTTGGGGTTTTCATGAGCTGTAAGCCATAATCATCACAATTATGACAAATCACGGCTTGAACTATCTTGCTTTGCATGTAATGAGTCTATCTCATATATTAGTTTCACCTTTTAAGTTGCATTAGTGAAATAAATGAACTTTTGCATGATATTCTAATTATTCGAGTTTCACCTGTATGAAGGAAAGGCAGGCCAACTCAATGTAACCTGATGTTGTACAGTGGTTCAGTTGCTTGAATATAGAGAAGTGCAGGTTCAGTTACCTATGTTTATTTGAATTAGAAACTAATAATGAATGCTCTAGGAGTTACAACTAAATAATTGCTTAAGGGCCTCTAAACCTCATGGATCATATTTTTATTTCATACTTCTAAGGGTGAGTGGAGAATTCAACTTAAGCAGAAATCAAGGGCCCATGTACAGCCTGAGCTTAGCATCCAATGGAGTTCCACAGAGATAGAGACCACACTATATACTTACAAGTATCACAAGTTGACTTCCCTTTTAACACTATTATTACCTTATAAAACAGTTTGGTCAAGTCAGGCACACTTTAAATAGGAACATCATAAACATTACAACAGAGACACATTAAGAAATGTTTAGTAATGGCAAGCTACAAACACACTTATAGATAATTGTCAGTTTTTTATTCTTTGCCTTCTTTATTATTAGTTTTCTCCCCATTCTTCTCACAGTGGCCATTTTCACTATGAGCAGATGAGCCCATCTCCCTTTACTCCCTGGAACTCTGGGTCTGCCTCCTGGAACATGTGACAGTGCACATCATCTAAGGGAAAAAATGCCTTAACCAAAAGAATCTTGCAAGATTTTGTGTTTTACAGATGAGATTTCTCAGAAAGGCATTGGTGATGTAACCTTCCCAGGATGGGTCTGTGAGGAGAGAGCTACATCACCAGTGCCTCACTCAACCAGGAAGTGGAAAAGCAGTCATTGCAAATAAAGGCAAAACATTTTTGTTTAACTAATACATTCTCACATCAGTAGCATAAGGAGGTAAAGGTCCATTTTAAAATGCAAGAGGAATACAGGATCACCAGCACAATATTTAGGGCCTAAATACAGTATGCAGTGCAAAAAAAATAAGTAAAGTTTTCAGGAAGTGTTCTTCATCAACAAAACCATAGAAGAAAAAAGTCATCCGCAAAGAGCAGAGTAAACAGGTTTCCCATAAATGGTCTCTTGTCCTGGAATCCAAACCTTCTTCACTGAGTATATGATCAGTGATTAAAAGAAGCTTCCCGTACCTTAACCCCTAAAGCAAACTTTAAAAATCAGGAACTGTCCTTGGGAATCGACAGTTAACAACTATGGCTGCTGTCAAACAGGAATGTACCTGACCAACATTAAAATATTTTTTTGAAGAAAACATTATTTCACTTGTTTGTAAAAATCCAGTATGCTCCCATTACTTTGCATTGTAACTATTCAGCATGTAATAGCACTTCACATTTACTTTTAGATCTACTCAGTAGTAGTTCATATGGCCAACAAAAAAAGATGGTTGATACATAATCCCCTGACAACTAGCCTCAAATCAATGAATGGACTAGTTCAGGCACCACTAACTGGATTTCTGCCTAGTCAATATAGGCCATGGCCTGAGGCAGCAGGGCTACCAGGGGTGCAACACATTTCCATGTATAAAAGTATCCATAATACCTTGCTGCCTGCCAGATGTTGGCAGAGTAGTGTACTTAGGACAGTGTACCCACTCAAGGTCCCAGAATAAAACTGATAGCCGATTAGGACAACAGTATGCCTACGCACCTAGCCATCAGCTCTAAGTGTACTGGTAAAGAGTGGGCAAATTATTAATTTCATCCCTCAACCCTGAGTCTGTCTTGTGTGGCTATGTTGCCTGATCTTGTAAGTGTAACACTAAGGTTGGCCAGTCTACTTGGATGGGGGCAGGGCTGAGTGCAACACAACACACTTGGCTTGGGGGGCTAGAAATATAAATCTGGCCCTACTAACACTGGTGCTAATTCTACATATCAGTGATCTGTGCTTACTTCAAGCAAGTGCAAATATACACATTCTCATAAGTAATAACTAACCATCTTAGGTAATACAACAACAGTATTTCTTTATCTATTTTACTGTGATGCTGAACAGATTTTTAAAAACAATTTGGCAACTTCTTCTCAACAGCACACATTACTTCATTGTTCTATAATTATTCCTTTTTGTTGGAAACATTATTGCAGCAACAGCTTTTATTTTAGAGCCAAGACTTGGGTGCCAGAAGAGGAACAAGCCAAGTCCATTATGTCCTTTCACCTCAGTCTTACCACCACACAGAGAACCATCAGACAGTTTTCATCAGTTGTTCTAATTACATTTGATTTGTCAAAGGGAAACTCTGACCACATTTTTAATCAATAATTCCCAGTTGGGTTATACATTTGTATCATTGTTCTTTGTACTGTCCTACTGTGGGAAGAAATTTTAACTGTCCAGCAGTTAGACTGCGTACACATGTGACATCGTATATACGTGAATTACTGTGTACATTTTCAATGAAAATCCATACTTGTTTTATGTTCATTTGTGTTGAATAGTAAAGGAAAATATATTGTATTACATGTGTTATGAACTTTATGTTTTTAAATTATTGTTTTCCCAAAAACAATACATGTATTCTTCAACAAATGTACATTTGACTGTGTACTACATCTTTATGGTCATAAAACCTACAGTCATATACAAACGTTTGCCCATTTCTGTTCAAATCACATGTTTTGTTGAATTTCTTACAACCTCTGTAGGGAACAGGTCAAAAGCAGAACTTGTTTTCCTTATTTCAAAAACAAATTCCAGTGCCCAGCAATAGTTGAAAATTAAAAAACATTTTCTGCAACAATACTAACCTTCTCGCCATCACTGTCCCAGAACAAAATCACTGCTCCTGTTCCTCTCCTGGCCTACTTCCTCTGAGCCCCCGCTGTCATGGACACACCTTCCTTAGGGGCTTCAACATCACATTGACCTGGGCTCACAATACAATACCATCAGCACAGCTGTCTGCAATACTGAAGACCAGCTTCTATGAGAGAAGAGGCAAGTGGGAACCCTGCGTCATGTGACCAGCCCCGAGATACCCAGAAAAAAATTGGAGGAAGGGTGGTCATTGTAAACTGTGGAATGTATGCAGCTCTTACCCACCCAGGATTTTATGTGCTCTCTTTGCCTTTCTACTGGTAATCCCCTCCACCTTGTAGTATCTTCTTAACGGACTTTCAGTATTTTTATGTTTCTGACCCAGGCTAATGCTCATCAGGTAGGCCAAACTGGCATCTACCTTTAAGAATCTTGAGCCCCTTAGACGGGCTAGTAGTAGACCTTTAAGCCAAGACTGTCAATTTGTAGCTGTGGACCTTTAAGCCAAGAACTGCAATTATTTAAAAAAAGCTATTTATCAATTGATTGGTGCAGTTGCCATTTTTATTTAGCGTGCTGTGTTTGGTGTGGGGCCACACTGGGAATCTTTAGCTGCCATTGTGCTGTGCTGGGCTGTGCTGTGCTGGGCTTCTGCTGTGTCCTTCAATTTACACATTGCTCTGAGAATTATCCGTTCTCAGTGGAAACTCAATATCTTTTTGCCTCCGCCACAGGCTAATTATTATTAGGTAGGGACAGCCACCATTAAGTATCTTCAGCCCCTCAGACAGGCTAGTAGTAGCAATTGACTAAACAAACCTGCTTCAGCTTCAACTTCCTTCCCCAGGCATCGGCCTGGAAAGCATGAACTGGACCTCTCTCTTTAGAGACAAACCCTCCCTAAGCAGCTGGCTGCATAGCTAAGGACCTCTGAGCTTGCACCATCCCAACGCAGCAGACCTATGAAGCCAAGACTGGACCCTTCACTCATCTATCCTCTCCAGGAAATGCCTAACAGAGAAGGACCTTTCTAGAAGGTCTCTCTAAATATGTATTCTCTTCACCCTGGCCACATTACTGGCAAAAACCTCTTAGTGATTGGCCATGGTAAAATAAATATTCATAACCCAAAACATTGTATCTTCTCACTCCTAGAATCAGGTAGAAACAAAACATTGTACTTGGACTTAGGAGCAACCTAACAAACCCAAATAACATAAATAAATGTTCATGCTGGCTACAGCATAACTGCAAACACTAAATTTGGACTAGGGTCAATCCAGCATAGGGCAGGGCCCCTACATGAAGATGATATGTTTCCATACATTGTAATGCGCAAAGTTTGCGTTAGTTAGCAGACTCATATGGGTCTATTCACTAAGCTGCCGAGTGAACAACCAACCCCAAGTGAAGTTGCTAGGCCAGCTTCGGCTTTTAGCACAGCTCAGCCGAGCCGATGCATATGCGTTCGGCTCGACTGAGCCGCTCTGCCACGTTCGGGAGCTGTACGGGCTATAGTGAATAGCCCGTACAGCACCCCTTCGTTTCTACTGAACCGAAGGGGTCCTGGGGCCGAAGCTAGCCAAAGGATCGGCCGAAGCTACGGCTAGATCCTTCGGCAGCTTCGTGAATAGACCCCATAGACTTGCACTGTCGGAGTAGTAAAGCACAACCACTTCATAGCACTGCAAAGCAGCAAGTAGAGCCTGCATATATTTTGAACAAACATGGCTGCCACGTGTTCATAAATAGTTCAAAACCAACTATGATCACAGATTGATAACATTATTTATGTTAGGATCTAAATATAAGAATAATTAAGACAGGAAAAATAGAATATGTAAATGCTGGCAGGTTGATAATTAAGGTCAGTGACAAAGAAGCTAAGACAACAGGCATTATAGAGTTTTTCTAATATGGTTGCCAATTTTTTTAGGAATAGCCTTTTATTTTTTAACTTTTTCTATTATTATTATTATTTCCTATTATTAATACTGCCATTCAAACCTATAATCACAAAGTCAGGCAGGCTAATGTGCTTCCAGCTTTCATTTCTTGGTCTTGCCAAGTTGTCTTTTAAACATTAGGGGGTTTATTCACTAAGCTGCCGAAGGATTAAGCCAAACGTTTGGCTAATCCTTCGGCTCGCTTCGGCTGCAGGAAGCCTTTAGTTCAGCTGAACCGAAGGGCTGCTGTACGGGCTATCCACAATAGCCCATACAGCCGCTGAAGGCTGCAGAAGCACATAGGCGAGCTAAACGCACATGCTTTGGCTCGACACTGCCGAAGCGGGGAGAACGGTCTGCCAAAGTTGACCGTCCTACATGCAATATGTAAAAAAATTGGATTTAAAACAAAAAAGCTCAGGGTCCCCCTCCCAAATCATACCAGACCCTTTAGGTCTGGTAGGAATGTTAGGAGGGACCACCTGAGTTAAAAAAAAATACATGGAGGCATGGTAGCATTTGGCTATTCAATAGGGGTGAACAGCAGCAAGTGAACTGCCAAACATTCACATCGGCTGAGGCGAATGGTTTCTTCCCTTTGGTTCAGCCGAATGTGCTGAGGCTGTTCAGCTGAACCGAAAGGGAGTGAACTGAGCTAAAGGCAGCCAATGTATGACTTAAAATAGCCGTACAGAGCTGCTGTGAATGGCCGAACTTCACTTTGCTTCGGTTATTCATTCAGCTTAGTGAATAACCCCCTAGATATACGTGTTTTATTTTAGCAGATCTATGTTATAACAACCTGCCTCAGCCTAACTGTTGTGCCCAAATATACTGATACATAGTATAAGAAGTAGGTAAATATTTACTTTTTCTGAAGCAACCATTCAAGGAGAGCATCAGTGATCATGTAAAGCCACTACCTGAACTTTTGTCCCATAATCACCTTTGACAGAAGTTACATGACTGATGCCTCAGTATCCAGTGAGGTGACTAGCTTTAGAGGTACATTTGAAGAAGCAGATTATCGGAAAGAAAGGTGTAAACTTACAAACCACAAACAGAAAGAAAGTTTTTAAACATAACCAACCATAAGTCAACAATCATTATTCGCCATAATGTCTCATATTTTCAAAACTTAGGGCCAATAATAATTAAAAACAACAGTAACATGGGTGAGAGAAATGATCATTATTACAAATATCACGTACTGCATAGCACAATCAAACCTATTTATAGGATTGTTTCCTTAAGTTGATCTATTCCACATATAGCGCACATCTAAAAAAATATATATATATATCCCAAAGCCGTGGCTCCGGAGCAAAATACATGTCTTTATGGACATATTATGTATTAATTAAATCAAAGCATGAAGAAAAGCCTTGGTTACAGTAACATCATTTATTAATGGAAACTTGCCACATCAGCGGTAACTATCTCAACTTGCCCTCCCAACCAGTTTTGAAGTCTGCCATTGGCCATATCCCAAAATCTGTTCTAGTTCCAAGGTAACCTCACCACTGTGTGTGATGTCATGCAGGTGTGTGATGCTCTGGAACTAGCATGGCTCCTGGAACGTGGGTTGCAGTAGTTGCCATTGCTGGTTGGGAGACTTGAGTGCGACATGTAGCAGGTCCCTTTTAAAACACATAATGTGTTCTGTTGTCAGATGTTAGAGTTGGCCCTCTTCCTCACTAGTGCATGGTGTGAGCAGCACTATAGTGTGCATAGAAAGGATTACCTTTTTTCACGAGAACCCCAGAAAGAGGTATGGTTTTTTTGCTCTATGGACCTCCCGAGTTTGCAATAGCTGTTATATGGCTGATATAATGGTTAGGGCAGATGGCATTCAAAAGAAGCCATGCTCAGGTACAGATGGATATTTATGTAGAGGTCTAGACAGATAACAGACATAGAAACAGGAGAAAACTAAAATGGCTGAATACAGGAAAAAGAGAATAGAGTTCTATCTGCTGGCTGGAGATAAGACTGCATAATATTCATTTATAATATTTTACATTTACCTTACAAAAAAATATACTTTTTAAAATTATAATTTATTTATTTGTGACTTAAACAAAAAATATTTTTTGATCTAAGCACTTGCTTCGGGTAGTTGGTAGTTTAGTGGGTCCGTTTAAGATTCAAGCAACCAGCATTTTCAGAAGGAAATCAGTGGTAACCGAAATATTTGTGCCATGGCAACTTTCCTTTAAAGTGACATTCAAGTCAAAAAAAAATTCCCTCCCCCCAATGTTAAGTAAAGCACTTACCATAAATGTTGTCTCTTAATCCGATCTTCCTCTTCTTTCCTGTCCTTTTCAGCCTTCTCTCCAGTGCTGCGGCGGGTCTCCGATCCAGCGCTGACTCCTCTGTCCTTGCTAGCACTTCCTGTCCCACGGTGTCTGCATGCGGGTGCACGCGTCCATAGACTTACCTTGCATCTCTCCTCGTCTCCCGGCCAAAAATCCAAACGGCGCATGCGCCCGCCCCAAGATGCTTTGCCGCTGCCCGAGCAGTTTTGGATTTTCGGACGGGAGCATGCGGCGAAGACAGCAGTAAGTTTAAACCGCTTTTAAAGCGTTTTTGCATTTTTTTTCTACTGCTTGCTAGCAGTAGATATATGCAAAAAAAAACAGCAGAGGGTTTAGAAACCCTTTAAGCTAAATCTGTTGTGAGAGAAAATGGGACCTCTTTGGCTTCTAACTGACGTTCAATACTTTCTGAGTCACCTACCTGGAACAAGTGTGCAGACCTGGAAAATCACAACAAAGTCAGAATTTCTAATCTGCAAAAGTGTTCTGGGTTAGCGACTAGTACTGAGTAGAGGGCAACAGCAAAGCAGCAAGGCAACTAGTATTTGAAGATTTGGAGTCAACAACTGCTATTTCTTTTTTTCCTTCAGGAAAGGGTTTTTTACCTGAGAATAGAGAAATTAACTGTAGGTATTTCCATGAATTAGAAATTGCTGCTACAGAGTTGAACATGGCCCCAGAGAATTAGACTTGATTAAAACAAGACATGAGGTGTGCCTGCTCTTTGCGGCAGGACACAAAATTGAGGACTGCAGATTCCAGTCAATGGTCTAATAAGCTTTCCTTCCAGCAGAGGGAGCTCCATCAACAGCAATGTCACAACAAGGTTTGAAACATTATATAAGCATAAAAGACAACTGCATCTCACAATTAAAAATTAAGCTAACTCTTAACTCTCCATTCTAATGATAGCTTCCCTGATGTGCCATAATTTTGGTTCATATTTATTTAATTATTACAGCATTTTCCTTTCCCACAAAGAAAGAAAAATCAAAATTGATATTTATTGATATAAAACATAGATTAAAAAATAAAAATAAAAACACAGGAAAATGCAGAAACCTTAATCTACTTCATATACATTCAAACACACAAATGCTAATCCAAACTATGAATTACAATTCCTGCCCCTTCTAGGCCAGCTGTTTTGTGCCACCTCCCCCTCCTAAATCAACTATTTGACTAGCCTTAATATCAAAAAGAGCATGTCAAGGCTGGGTGCAGAGAGGCTGCAAGAAACGGTATGTTTTGCTATACCTAGAGCCTACTATTAGAAGAGTAGGGCTAACTCTAACTGTCCCCTTACTTTTCTAACAGTTTAGTGTAGACAGCAGGTGACAAGCTAAACATTGACACTGCTGGATTCTGATTACACAGGGGTCTATTCACTAAGCTGCTGTAGGCAGCCGAGTGAATGACCGACCTAAAGTGAAGTGAGCCGAACACTGTTCGGCTATTCACTTCAGGCTGGTACGGCTGAAATCAGCCGTACATCGGCTTGCTTCGCATGGCTTAGATCCGAATGAGCCGGTCGGCCACGTTCGGGAGCTGTACGGGCTAAAGTGAATAGCCCGTACAGCAGCCCTTCAGTTCCACTGAACCGAAGGGGTCCTGGGGCCGAAGCTAGCCGAAGCTAGCCGAAGGATTGGCCTAAGTTACGGCTAGATCCTTCGGCAGCTTCGTGAATAAGACAGAGTTCAAATAAGGTATATTGAGTGAAAGTTCTGACTTTAGCATTGCTAGACTGTTTTCTGCAGTGTATTAGGCATTTACTGATTGGTTTCACTTGTTACTTGTAATTACCCTGTAATAATAAAATCAATAAAAACAAATACTAGCACAAAATAATATTCTTGTCATTTAACAGCATTGCCAGAGTTTGCAGTATACACTTACCAGGGAAAGGGAATTTTAACTTTAATAGGTGGGCACCCTGAAGCTGGCTACACAGTTTACAACTGATCTGAACATTCATTGTGCAACATGCTTTAGATTTACCAACAACTAAGTAGTGCAAACACCTACCAAAACAATTTGTTCTCTTTATATCCAACATACAGACACTGGTACTACATAGCTGTTGGTATATAAAAGGAGAATGTACAATCACAATGCAAGGTATATGGACAGCTTTACTGTGTACAATTAATAGGAAATGCTATATGAAGTAAATGAAGCAGGGGTGGGACATAATTAATTTTGTGGAGGCACTGCCTCCTATTGCCTCTCCATCACACCAGTTCTGTGTATGGGGTTAATGATCAAAAACACAAAATTACATTATTATTAATATTGATAGTCAGACAAGAGTTTTTTTGTATATACACCAATAGAAAACCTTTAGCAATGATCTTTTATCATATTGGAAATATTTTAACACATTTGCATGTTCATTCCTCACACAAGTGTGATAACAAAGAGCTAATTTAAAAAGACTATCAAATTACTTACCAAGCCTATTAACTGTGATGAGGATTAGGCATGAAAAAGGAAGCTGAAATGCAGAAGTATACCAGTGCGTAATATAAACATTAAGAGAACAAACCAGTGTACAATCTCCATCTGTCTAGCCGCAATCTACTATCTAGCACCAGTATATATGAGGATAATGGTGAAAAGGTATGTAGATTCTTTATGCAGATTATATGCAGTGTAACATAGATG
The DNA here is from genome assembly GCF_000935625.1 of Nanorana parkeri. NCBI lineage: Eukaryota > Metazoa > Chordata > Amphibia > Anura > Dicroglossidae > Nanorana > Nanorana parkeri. The sequence continues at coordinate 507,141 of NW_017307166.1, read as the reverse complement.
CAGATTGGCTGCATCCTAAAAGAGGGTTCATTTATCCATAATTAAGTTTGGTTTTTGGTGTGGATGCCAAAAGGGAGCAACAATCACTTGCTTCTTTTATTCTTTTTATAGCAAGATTAAATTACCTGTTTCTAGATTCCTCCAATTGTCCCAATGGACGATAGGTGGCATGGGGATTTTACTATCATCGCTTAGCTCTTATTTTACACTAAGCCTTAATCAAAAGGCTCCAGCAACAGATATACTCCATCGCTGTGATGATAAGATCTACCAGATGAATCCCCTAATAGATAACAATGAATTATCAGCCTGTAGTCATCCATTCATTCATGAAAATCAGTTTGGGGAAAACTTGGTTTTTAATTGTTCCAATTATCGAACATTATCTTCCAATGCACAGAACAACTGGTATGATACAAACACATATAATCAAAAGTTAGCATTTATTTTATTTCCCAGACAGCAAAACAAGACTCAGTATCATTTTTCTAAATACTACCCTTCCTCTAGAAAATGTCAGCTGAAAATAAACTTTGGTGCACCCTCCAAAATGTCTTTCCAGTGGCCTTGGGTGTTTGGATTACATGGCAATCTAAAAGAAATTACATTTGCCCAATCGCTTTTTCATATGATGTGTTCTCAGAAGGAGGTCAGCAATGGCAGCCCTTTTATTTGCCCCAGTATAGGTTTTCTTTTTTGTTAATGTTCAAAAATAATGTAATGTAAGTAGACAGTTCAAGAACTCCAAGCAGCTATTTAACAATAGACATTTTTATTGAAGACGATGAAGAGAGAAATATAAAGGAAAAGGTGCATTATCCCATATTAAATCATCAATAATAAATCATCTTTCCCTGTGATGGCAACCTTAACCTAGAATGTGTTTTTTACTGGATATCACATTTTCAATTGCATATTTGTTCTATGCACTTGGACATAATGTACCTTTCATTTGATGAACACACAGCTTTCATTTTCTCCTGTTCCACAAGTCCTGGCTTCATGCATTAAAGTGGCAACACTCAGTCAAATCAATTGTCAAATTCTACACTTCCTCTCTAAGTTGACAAGAAGGTTGCACAACTGCCTTGAGCCATATCTTTTTGGGTATTAAAGATAATAAGGGCAGATACAGTAATACAATCAAGTCTAAATCTAACATTGCTTCAGTGACAATTCTTAGCATGGTGTGCACATTTATCTGAATCGGATTACATGATAAAGCTAAGATTGCAAGTTACACTACACTTTTGAACCCATCTACATGAAAAAAAAAAAATAGCAAAACACATTTAAAGTGTTTAGCTTTCTATTGTGGTTCCCTTATTGTAGTAAAGTGATAGCAGGGAAGCAGGGAAACTCTGAAGAGCAGGCTTTCTGTAAAAATGGAAGTTTCCATTAGTGATAGACTCATTAATTATTCAGATTACCCCAAAAGATAAGAACATTTCTTCCATGCTGTTACTTTAAAGCTTAGTCGGAATTAAGTGCTAAAATTATAAATGTCTTCCATTCCCATTGTACTAATTACACCAAATGACTTTGAATATGCAATGTAAGTGTACTGCAGTGGAGCCTTACGGTGCTTCCTACAATTTTTACAGGAAGCGCCGTAAAAAATTTACAGTATGAGGATTCGATACAGGAAACTATTTTGGAAACACGGCCACTGCTGTAATAGCTGGATTAATGTACAGCAAGCAAAAGTAAGGTGGAATAAACAGCCATAGCACCCGCCAGGCTCACTTTATGCTTTGATACCAAGAGGTGGGATATACCACATTCAGCTAATAGCATGAAAGAAGCTGTTCATCTTCACTGATAGCAATCATTAGCAGAAAAGAGAAAGGAGAGAGTTGACTTAAGAACAATATAAAGGAAAGGCTGCTGGTAAGATATTTCTATGAATGTGTGTTGTCCTTTCTCCTATTCCTCTTCATCTTTATATCATTGTTGTACTTTCATTTCTAGTTGTCCTGTAAACGCAAGCAAAGCTGCAGGGGGGTAATATGAATAGAAATGTGCACAATGTCAAGGGGTGTGTCCTCGGAAGACATTGTCTATAATTGATATTATTATTATTATCGTTATTATTATTTTAAAGTGGACTTATTAAAATATGTTTTTCACATAAATCATTAGGGAACATACCAACATCACCAACCCACATTATTATCTTAAGTAAAGAGTTATCAACATTCATGCCATGAATTACAACTGCCACTTCTGAGTTACTTTGTAATCTAAAGCCTAAACACCCTTGACCACATGGTCATCGGCTACCAGGTGCATTGGGGGTGCTTTACATTCTTTCTCTATTTATTCTGTAGAGAATACATAGAGACTGCAAAACATTGTTCAACCACACAGAACCTTTTGTAAGACATGCAGTGAAAGCAGGGGCTCAGCATACACGACATTTGCATCAAATGGTATAGAGCCTTTATTTTAATGAGCCAATTTGGCTACCCTCGTGTTCACATGGAGGCTGATTTACTAAAGGTCTTAGGAATTTTCATTCAATAAATTAAGTGAAAATTGACTTTAATTATCCAATCATGTGAAAACTAAATTTCTGTTTACATTGGTAACAAACATTGTATGGATTCCCTAATCCCCTCCAATCTAGCATGCCCCCACACAGATCTTATATGCAGCACAGACCCACTATCCACTTTCCACATCAGCTGTTTTGGTCTAGATTGTTCACTTATCCTGCCTTCTCCAAACTCTTCACCCTTTTGTGAATAACCCTGTTACTTTTCCTGGTTAAAATGTTGCTTTGAGCCCCCTCCCCCCACAGCGCTGTATCCAAAAGTTTGGCCATTTCCCTCATAAAGTATGATGTGTATTTTAGCCCTTCTACTAATTTTTATTTGTCACGTAAACCTGCTAACAAAGTGCATGTTTTTTTCTGTTCCATATACAATATACATTGTCTTTTTTGCACAAAGAGGGTGGACAAGCAAGGAAAGTGATTGACACAGTATTTTCAGATTGGCAAATGTCAGTATAGTAACAAGATTCATTTTCAGGTTCTTTGAAGTGAAACATTATCCTAAATGTCTTTTTAGGTTTAGATAGAATGGGGAAGGTTTAAAAATGCTTGCCAGAGTTTTGTCACTTTTTGTGTCACTGTTGGGTAATTTCCCCATTAATTCCTGCTCTGTTGACACCTAAACAAGAAATGAGTGTCACTGGCACTAGAGGATAGAAGACAAAGATATCAAAAACTATATGACAGGAGTTTCAACCTTTCTCTATTCTACTAACTTAACATGTTTTTATTTCTATCTTCATCCATACTGAAGAAAACAGCCATTATTCCTGCCAGCAATATACCAGAAACTCCAGGAGTGAGGGGAAATCTCATCATTGGGCTTAAAGATAATATTAAAACCCCTTCAGCGGTACTAACCCTACTCCCTCTATTTCATTCGTAACAAAGGGTTTTGTCTTGAGTAGTACCATTCTAACTAAATCACCTCTGGCTATTTTTCTGTTTTTTCTTTACTATTGCAAATTGTAAAAGATAGCTCAGGAGGCTATTCGTCCACAGACCACTTCGCAAACACTGCACTGCAATGTATGTTAGAACCTAATCCATGTCAGAGCTAAAATCTAGAGGGTTTGAGACAATGTCATATCTGAGGCAAGAATCTGTTAATAGTAATACATACAGTATTTGCAGTTACCAGTATGATACACTCATACTGAAGACAAACTTAGTTTTAATTACTGCAGGCCGAAGTGGGAGTAATAATACATTATGTAATTAACTGTGTATATGAAAACCCACAGCAATAAACTTCTAAAGCAAATATACTGAAGTGGAAAAGACAACCTAAGCAATAAGTGCCCCCACCACATCGTTCATTGCAAAGTTCACACCAGTATGTTATAACACACATTTATGGTTAACATCATGGGAGAAAATACCATTGTGCAGACAGTGGAGCTGCCCAAGGGTCCTTTTGAACTTAGGGTCCCATTTATAGTATATGTGGGTCAGCCAGATTCTGGGACTTCTCCCACAGTGACGTAGACATGAACACCGCTCCATTCTTAGGAGAGGTGAAGGTTAGGTGAATAGCAGGCGCATCCCAATGATGCTCCAGGCTTGTAAAAAGTGATTTTTGGCAGCATGTAGAATGTTTCTCCATTTCCTGTGTTTTTATAAGATCCCAGTTGTTTATTGTGAACTATATCAGGTTACACCCCGTATCTATCTATCTATCTATCTATCTATCTATCTATCTATCTAGCATGACAGATAAACTGTTCTGGCACAGGAACTATTTGGTGACTTTGTCTGCCACTGGTTCACAGAGAAATCAGTATTTTATTCACATAGACTTTTGCTGAGCGAATCTAACATATTTGTTTTTGTAATGACTTGATGTACGTTTCTGGTTAGTAAAAGCATTCATGAATATTGTGTGATTTTTATGTATTCTCTTACAGTTATGGACTCCAAATTTTTCAACCTATCACAAAGTTCAGCATCGCCCAAAAACTGTACAGATGATATCAGAATGGCACAAATAGTCTTCCCTATCCTATACACAGTTATCTTCTGTCTTGGAGTCATCATGAACAGCCTATCTGTTTGTATTTTTTGCCAAGTCCCTACTAACAGTGTTTTTATTGTATATCTTAAAAATACAGTGGCAGCTGATATAATTATGACACTGGCACTGCCTTTTAAAATAGTCACAGATTCTGAAATTGCACCATGGCAGGTGAAAGTTTTTGTCTGTCGTTGTTCTGCAGTAGTATTTTACTCAGCAATGTATGTCAATATAATACTTCTTGGACTCATAGGATTGGACCGATTTCTCAAGATTGTGCGACCATTTGAAAGAAGATGCATGGATCGGCTTAGTGTGGCTAAACGGATATCTTTGTCAGTGTGGATTGTCATATTTGGAATATCAATGCCTAACATGATGCTGAACAACAAAACAGCAACACCTGAAAATGTTAGCCGCTGTTCTGCGCTCAAGACTCCACTGGGCATGGGATGGCACAAAGCTGTTACTTACATTAGCCAGTTAATTTTTTGGTCTGTTTTCATTTCCATGACGGTTTTTTACACAGTAATCAGCAAAAAGGTTTATGAATCATATAGAAAATCACACAGTAAGGACAAAACTGTGACAAAGAACACCAAAGCCAAAGTTTTTATTGTAGTAATTGTATTTTTCCTGTGCTTTGCTCCCTACCACTTTATGAGGGTGCCCTATACATTTAGCCAGAGTGGAATCATAACAGACTGCTCCCTCAAAAGAATGTTATTCCTAGCTAAAGAAAGTACCTTGTGGATTGCTGCCACCAATATATTCATGGACCCTTTTATCTATATAGTTCTCTGTAAGCCATTTAGAAAACTCTTACCCGGGTTTAGCAGTTTAGGAAACTCAAGCCAGGAAACACCTATAAATGAGTCAACAATGTAGACTAAATCATGTTAACTTTGGTTTAGGGATTAAGGATGATTATCATCACAAGTTAAAAAAAATTAAATAAAAAAGTTTTATATTACAGCATAGCCAGTTTTGAAACTGCTAGAACAAGATAATTATGTCAGGCTATGTTTCTTAATGTGACGCTAAACTCAGGAGTTAAATCTTAAAAATGCATTCAAATACCTTTTCTATTAACGAAAATGTATTTTATTTGTTTCCATCTTTTGTGATGGACTACAATCTCAATACAAATTAGTAAACTAACAGGATTATTCACAAAAGGGTGAAGAGTTTGGAGATGGCAGGAGAAGTGAACAATCTAAGACAGGGGGTGCCCACAATTTTTGTGTTAAGATCTACTTTTCAAATGACGAGCTACATGAGATCTACCAACGGAAAAAAAAACTCCCTCGCTCTCTCTCTCCTAGCTGTCTCTCATTGCTCATCCTCCTGGCTGTCTCTCTTTGCTCATACTCCTGGCTGTCTCTCCTTGCTCATCCTCCTGGCTGTCTCTCCTTGCACATCCTCCTGGCTGTCTTTCCGCGCTCTCTCTCTCTACTGGCTGTGATTCCTCGTTTTTTTCTCCTGTATGTCTCTCCTCGCTCTCTCTCCCCTGGCTATCTTTCCTCTTTTTCCTGTCTGTCTCTACCCGCTCTCTCTCCTGGCTCACCTTGCTGTATTTTGCAACAGGCTGTGTAAACTAATATTCTTTGATGTAATACATAGCACTTCAACCACCAGAAAGGTGTCAGGGAGCTTGGCTCAGCAGACTCAGGCTAAAAGGTAATCAGGTGTACAGCTAAATAAATATACCAAAATGGAATAAAGGGGCCGCCATTCACACCCTTTGGGATCTACCAGCATCATCTTTGAGAGCTACTGGTAGATCACGATCTACCTAATTGGCACACCTGATCTAGGACAACATAGCTGAGGTGGAAGGTGAGCTGAATTGGAGAATTTTGTCCAAATCAGCTATTTTGGCCTAGATTGTTCACTTCTCCTGCCTTCTCCAAACTCTTTACCCTTTTGTGAATAACCCTATAAATGTGAGATTGTAGTCTATTACAGGCGCAAGTTTGGAGTGGTGGCTACTTTAAAACACACACAGGGACCATGGGGAACAAAAGTAGCCACCCTCCGGAAGGAAGGACAGTGTCAGCACAAATTCAGAGATCATCTAAAGATCTTAAGCTAAGTGATACACAAATATAGTACATTATTGTTAATAGTTAAGGTACTTGAATGCATTTTTAAGATAAACATTTTTTATTTAGTGTCACTTTAAAGATTAACTTATAATATTAAATATTTATATTATATTTAGCTCGTCCTCCCACTTGAGACTTCAAAACAGTAGGCAACCTCTCCCTAGGTCCATGGCTTATGCAGGTGGCTCTTCCATGTTCATCAGAGGCAGCAGACTGCACATCTGTGGGCTTTTTTTCATGGATCCAAATGTGGAACACACTTACTAAGTAGAATGCTTTTTCTATGTCTGGAGAACATGGCACACATGTGCAGTATACTGTGGCCTGCAAGTTCAGTGGAGAATGAAAGAGCTGTCCAACCATGCATAGGTCGCCACCCATGGACAAGGTGATCCGCTGTTCCATGAACAGTGCATGTTTTTCACACATAACAGTATTTTAGTTATATAAATGAATTGTAGTTTCTAGGTGTGACAGTTATTTAAACCTGTGATATTATAATCAGATGTCAAAAAATGCATATACATTTAAAAACGTGTCTGACTGAAAACCAAGCTATATCTTTGTTTTATTGTGTATACAGAAATATGTTTTTACCTTACAGTATAATAAAATGTACCCAACTTCTCAATCAATGCAAAAAAGTGCTCTTCTGGAAAAAAAAAGGAATGACCTAAATTTTAACTTGTGCTGGTTATATAAATGGCCTCTGTTTGCAGCATTTGAGAAACAAAGCTAAACAACTTTAATACTACAAACAACAAAATAATAACACTTTCAGGCACAGGTTTCTGAATATCAGGGATGTGCGGTCTGGGGAGTGAGGCAGAGCCTTACCTGCCATTATGGAAGAAAAAACGGTCAGCTTCCAGTCCCATAAGGGAGCAATGCACATCAAGGGAAGTGATTCCTGCACACCAGTAATTCTGTCATGATCACCAAAGTGATATCAGCCTAACAAATGTATGTCAGGAATTCTAATAAATATCAATGCTACAACAATGCTATGTTCTGTACAGAGTGTGCTAAAACTTAAAGGAGAAATTATTACAAAATGAGGAAAAATGCAGACTACGCACTTTTTTTTTTTTAACAAAGCTCATTTACATTGTGCTTAGCAGAAAAACTACTGTATAAAGACTGCTTACAAGACATAACCTTTGCTTTACACAAAATGACTACATAGAGCAGCAGATGTATATGTGAAAGATACTTGTGTTGTCTATGATGCCAACAATCCATACAACATCATTATTACAGCTGAAACTTGAAAGTAATAAATGGGTAATGTGTCAGCTAAACACAGCTTTGCATTATTACAGCTTAAAGCAGAACTGCAGGGAAAATGAATCTTAACCTTTGCAGTGGGTTTACCCCTGCACTGCAAGGGTTAGGTGCTTGCTTTAATCTAGGGAGCAAAATAACAAAGATATACTCACCTGATCCTAGGAGCTGGCCAGCTGTAACAGCGCTCCCTCCAGCCAATGTCGATAAATGCAAAGTAATGCACTTTGGAGTTAAAAATAGGCAAATGGGCTATACAATTATGGGTATGCCACAGGGGAAGCCAGAAATGGAGAAAGATGTGGGGGTCATTGTAGACCACAGATTTAATAATAGCTTGCAGTGCCAGGCTGCTGTAAACAAAGCAAGTAGAGCCCTGTCTTGTATTAAGAAGGGAATGTATTGCAGGGACAAGTCTATAATTTTGCCACTTTACAGATCGCTGGTTCGGCCTCATCTGGAGTATGCAGTCCAGTTTTGGTCACCAGTCCACAGAAAGGATATCCTTGAGCTGGAAAGAGTCCAGTGGAGGGCAAACAAACTCATTAAGGGATGGAGGATCAGAGCTATGAGACACGGCTACTAAATTTATATATGTTCATGTTGGAAGTAAGGAGATTAAGGGGCACATGATTTTCATGTACAAAATGTTCAATGGTGATAGCAACATCAGCAACAAACTCTTTACGGTTAACTCCATAATAAAGACTACAGGGCACCATCTAAAATTGGAGGAGAAAAAATTTCAGCACAAGGGGCGAAGGGGGTTCTTCTCAGTTAGAGCGGTTAGGGTCTGGAACTCGCTGCCACATGCAGTGATTTCAGCTAAGAGTGTGGAATCATTCAAGAAGCTCTTGGACGATTTCCTTAGAGACCATAACATACAGGGGTACAGGTACTCCTAAGAACAAGATCACACATGGACTCATACACACTCACACACTAGCAGAACCATATGCATACACACAATAGGTTGGACTTGATGGTCTTTATTCAACCTCAAATACTATGTAACTATGTAACAATCTCCTTCTCTACTGCAGGGATGGTAAGTCCCTCAGCGTCCTTATGTCCTATACACAGTGTATAAGATGTGATGACTTAAAGGAGAACTATGGGGTTAAGGCTTTTCCCCATAGTTCTCCTTAGGGTAACGGGAGGACACAAACTAGCATCCTCCCGTCACCCTAGGCTCAGTATACCGCGAGCTGTAGCTTGCGGTATACTGAGACGCCACAGTACAGGTGAAACTTGAATAATTAGAATAATTAGAATATCGTGCAAAAGTTCATTTATTTCACTAATGCAACTTAAAAGGTGAAACTAATATATGAGATAGACTTATTACATGCAAAGCAAGATAGTTCAAGCCGTGATTTGTCATAATTGTGATGATTATGGCTTACAGCTCATGAAAACCCCAAATCCACAATCTCAGAAAATTAGAATATTGTGAAAAGGTGCCATATTCTAGGCTCAAAGTGTCCCACTCTAATCAGCTAATTACGCCATAACACCTGCAAAGGGTTCTTGAGCCTTTAAATAGTCTCAGTCTGGTTCAGTAGGAATCACAATCATGGGAAAGACTGCTGACCTGACAGTTGTGTTACAATCCTTGTTTTATTGATTGCATGTAAAATTCTAATTTTCTGAGATTGTGGATTTGGGGTTTTCATGAGATGTAAGCCATAATCATCACCATTATGACAAATCACGGCTTGAACTATCTTGCTTTGCATGCAATGAGTCTATCTCATATATTAGTTTCACCTTTTAAGTTGCATTAGTGAAATAAATAAACCTTTGCACAATATTCTAATTATTCGAGTTGTACCTGTATACCGCGAGCTGCTGCTCGCGGTATACTAAGACGCCGCAGCTGAAGGGGATCCCGACAATTATGAGCTACTGAGCCAACCTGTGACAGTTTTATAAAATTCATTTCAGTACAGCGCTGCATGACGGAATAAACGTCAGTCAAAGTACCGCAGCGCTGAATACTGAAAAATGGCCTGGCCAGGAAGGGGGTCTAAACACCTGGTCTTGAAGTGGTTAAGAATCCTTAGATAGCTGCAGCAGAGGGGAAGAGAGGCTCCAGGGACCTGTCTAATAGCCAGCCAGTTCTGAGAATCAGGTATAATTTTGTTATTTTTTTACCCTAGGCAAAAACAAGCACCCCCGACTGCAACGGTAATTTCCCCGGAGTTCTTCTTTTAGGTGTGTTTCCACGTTTGCAGCCAAATTGGGATAACACTTATTTTATATTTGTTACTTGTTATCCATTCACATTGCATAACTTATTTTTTTTATGCTTGCACAACACATGCTCTTTTCTGAATGAAAAGTTATTCTCTGTACTAAGTTTTGCTCTGAATGGGCTGGGTAGATTAATGTTAACATAATAAACCTTTTCTGTACTATGCTAGCAGATCTCATTATCATTTGAACAATATCTGCCCTAACAAAGGGGTCTATTCCCTAGGCTGCTGAGGGCAGCCGAGTGAATGACCGATCTGAAGTGAAGTGAGCCGAACACTGTTCGGCTATTCACTTCAGGCTGGTACGGCTGATTTCAGCCATACATCGGCTGAAATAAGCCGTACATCGGCTTGCTTCGCATGGCTTCTGGTCGGCCGAACATGCTCAGCATGTTCGGTTGACCTGAAGTGCAGAAGGAGTTCGACTCAGCCGATCCAACATCTGGATCGGCTGAGCCGAACCTCCGGCAGGCTTCTCACTGCTGTTCGGGCTATTCTTAAAGATCCCGAACAGCAGTGAGAGAATAGCCGAATGCCGCTGAGCGGCATTAGGCTCGGCCCCTCAGAGGTACCGAGCAGAACAGAAAAAGAGTGAAAAAAGTAAAAAAAAGTAAATAGAAAACGATTGTGCGGAGCTAGCAGTGACAGCTAGCTCCGCCCAATAGTTTCCTATTGTCCGGCGGCTCTGCTGCTGTAAAAAAAAAAAACTCTCCCGGGCGCTCTGGGAGCCTCCCGCTCCCGGCCGCCAAGGAGAGAAGCAGGGCTGTGTCTTTTTTTTTCTTTATTCTGACACGAGCGATGTCAGAATAAAAAAAAAAAAAGAATTTTCTTATTGAAAAGCATTGGGACATTCATTTGAGTGGTCTGCCAAATGCACAAAACTCAGCAAAGAGGCATGGTATTTTTGGCAGCACACATACATTAAGAAGGTGTGCTGGGGTGTCATTCAGACGAAATCGCTCGTTACCACGATGCAACAGTGTGAACGTGGACAGAATAACAGTTATAATCATACACAATAAAGTACATTAATACAAAGCGAGCTGTTCTGGTTAACGAGACCCTGTAACAATTTTTAATTGTGAACCCAAAGCCATGCCTGTCAAGGCACAATAGTCACTAAGGGTCCGGAGAAAGGAACTACAGAGAACAGTGGACACCGGGTACCTGACACATTCCGAAGTGTGCTGAATGCCAAAGGTGTTTCAGTTAGCATAGCTCCTTATGGCAGCAGGTATTGACAACATGGGTGGCAGAAGGGATATGTGTAACCCTTTTTTTTTCAGGCCGAGCTTTTGGGTTCAGATTTTAATACAGTGACAGGTACCACATGAGTGATACTGCAGTGGTCAGCAGTTATAGAGTGGTTATAGAGTGTCAAAAAAGGTCACAAGACACTGTGGTCACAGGCACTGTGAGGGAAAAGCTTCCCAATGTGGTCAAAGACAGAAAGAAGAACTTGCTGAATTATTGCATGCATTCTCACCACAAAGGAAAATGCATAGGAGATACATTCATGGATAACTTGGGCACACAAAATTACATCTTGTAACTAATACATCACTAGGTTTTACCATGTAAAGTTTGCATATATCCTAGTGATTTAAAAGAGAACTATGGGGTGTTTTTCCCCAGAGTTCTCTTAAGGGTCACATATATCAGTGTCCTCCCGTGACCCAAAGCTCAGTATATCGTGAGCTACAGCTCGCGGTATACTGAGACCGCTGCAACTAGGACGGATCCCGACATTACTGTCGAGACCAACCCAGCTGTGTGAGTGACAGCAGGCGGGCTCTGCCTATCTAGAGGCAGAGTCAGCTGTACCTGCCCCCTCCCCCGTCCGTTCAGCCAGTCAGCGCTGGAGGATCGAAGCGCAGAGGCGGGGAATCGCAGGGAGCCATGACTGACAGTCACTGCTCTCTGCAGGTAGATGATCGAGAAGTGAGCGAGTGACGATATGTACAGTATGTGTTCACTCACTTCCCTATCTATTGAGCCGACGTGTGACAGTTTCATTGTACATGTAAATTTTTTTTTTTTTTGCTCAACGTGACCTTTGGGATGGGACAAGAGTTTAATGAAATGGCTCAACAGGTTTATCTGGACTATCCGGTAAATACGAACCCAGGAAGGATCAGACTTTTCATATGTATGTCACTGGGTGTGTTGTCACATTTATATTATATGTGGCAATGCATTCTGACAAGCCAGATTAAAAAATGTTCCAAACATTCTGAGATGCTGTGATTTTTCAGATGACATATTAACCATTCAAGTATTTCACATATCAAACATTTTGTATATGTGATCATGTGAACAAGGCAGCAGATTTACAATCAAAGCTCTCAATAATTAAAAAGGAAAAAAAAACTACTAGCATGAGGGTGTTTGCAATAAGTTATAAGTTAAGTTATTGCCAATAACTATATCTAGGAACTAATTGGATCTCTACCGGCAAGGCAGACTTTTTCCCCCCTTTACCAGCCCTCTGGTTTAGTTCAAACAACTGGCTCCAACCTTCATATTAACAAAGTCATGTGACATAACGCCAGTGTGTCACATGACTCAAGTCATGTATGCTGCACAGGTGTTGCCTGCCTGCCTGTCCTGGGGAGGAGGAGGGTGTGTGTGCATTAGCTCCCACCTGGAACTGATGGCTGAGATTTGAATAAAGGGGACTCTGCCCTGAGGACGGTGGGATAGGTAGATTAAGGGAAAGTACTGGTACAGAATACGACTATGTACAAGCTAAAATTTTGGACATTGTCCAAAATACAGAGTGGCACAGTGACACTGATATATATGAGAAGATGATATTTATAGTCATAATGAGTAAATGGAAGAAAATAATTTAACTTCCGGTATCTCCTGAACCATTTCCAAAATATACATTTGCTTGTTGTGGAAATTCCTAAGAGCTATGGAGAAAAGTTTAAGGCATAGTATCATACTGTTCCTTAAAATTATCTCCAAAGCTCTTGGCAATTTCCACACCAGGCAAATACACTGAGTGGCCAGATTATTATGACCACCCCATCAGTACTTCGTTGGGCCACGAGATGACTCCACGAGATGTTGAAAGGTGATGCGAGGAATCTGACACTGCACTGTTGCCCTTCTGCTGTCTTGTACCAGTCTTGCCACTCTCCGTTCTGCCCTAACATTGACTAGTTGCTGACGGCCACAATTCGCACGTACAGACCCAGATTTTCGGCTGACAGTCCAGTCTTTAAACACTTTAATAACAGCTGCTCTTGAACATTTAACGAATTCTGCTGTTTTGCGGATACTCGCTCTAGGGCTACGAGCGCCAACAATCATCCCACGTTCAAAGGCTGTTAAATCGCGTTGTTTACCCATATCTTCAGAAAAAAATCACTTCTACTGTCGTGGTAAATAACCTGCTTCCCTATTTATAATGGTCTGGCCCTCTAGCAACTTCAGCGCAAAATTATAGCTAATTATAGCTAATTTGCCTACAAACGTCAGGTGGTCATAATAATCTGTCCACTCAGTGTATATATGTGTACAAACCAGTCTGACATTCTGGATAGGTTACAGGCGATGTCAGCGATGTCAGCAGTCCATAAATACATTGTTTAGGTTACTTGGTCCATTTACTCATTGGGACTATAAACACCATCTGCTCGTACATATTTATCAAACCAGAGGTAAGTGTCCATCAGTCTCACTGAGCCATGCTGTACTTTGGACACTGTCCAATATTTTCTGACAGCTAAAAAGTTTCCACTGACGATTTATTATATTCCTGCAGAAAACTGAGCTTGTACACAAGTTAAAGAATAATGGAGCAAATGAGTGCAGGATGAGCAGGGTGGCATGACAATTTCCAAAGTGATCAATCTAATTTTTGGGAAGAGTAGGCTCATTTTATGTTTTACCATACTGCCCTGAGTGGAGCAGCCCCTATGCAAAGGAACACATGACAGAGTTGGGCTGATAGAATGAAAGGGAATGAGTGTATAGGGTCTGATAAAGGAAGTTACATAACAAAGAGGAAAAGCACATTAAGGTAACAAAGGAGCAAAATTAAGGTAACATTAAGGTAACAAAGGAGCAAAAGACAATGATTGCTCAGGGAATATTGGCCTCTCCTTTACCTTCTTTGGAGAATTCATGGTAGGTAATTAGTGAGGATATTTTTTTGCAGCTTCCTGATGAGTTCAGCATTGGACACATTTCTTATCAGGATTAGGGAGCAGGCTATGGAAAGGGAGGAGAAAAAAAAAAGCGCAAGGTTCCCTCCAATTGATACCAGACCCTTTAGGTCTGGTAGGAATTTTAAGGGGAACCCCACCCCCAAAAAATAGCGGAAAACATACCCTTGATCCGAGCACAGGCCTGGCAGGGCAGGAAACGGGGGAACGATCAAGCGCCCCCCCCCCCCCCGGG
>NW_017307166.1:473276-492494 GCF_000935625.1 Nanorana parkeri | reverse complement strand
GGGGGAACGATCAAGCCCCCCCCCCCCCCCTGTGCTAAACCAGGTCATGTGCCCTCGGCATTGGGGACAGTGGGGACAAGGGCCTCATCCCCACAACCCTGGCCCGATTGTTGTGGGGGTCTGCAGGCAGGGGGCTTATTTGCATTGAGGTACCAGATGCCGCCGACCCTCCCTTTTGAATGGGTAAGGGGTACGTGTACCCCTACTCATTCACTAAAGGGTTAAAAGTAAACAAAAACGCACACAATGTAATCCAGCGTCAATCACGATGAACGACGCCCGCTAACTCGCCAAAATAAAAAAACGTCCCACCGTATGACGACCCGTTCGAACCCGATGAAGACTTGTTGCAAAATGACAGCTCTGGCCCGTATGTAAACAAATGGGCTGAGTGAGTGACGTTACGGGGCTTGTTCCACCCATTTAACATTCTGAGCTGTCATAGAACACAATAGCATTGTGGAGCTCCCAAATGCTATTTGTGAACTCACAAATGCTATTCACATCTGGGAGTCGAGGTCTCATATGAATAGTATTATGACACCTCGACTTCCAGACCCGAATGGCATTCGGGAGCTCACGAATAGCATTTGAGAGCTCACGAATAGCATTTGAGAGCTCACGAATGCTATTATGTTCTTTGACAGCTCAGAATGTCAAATGGGCAGAACAAGCCCCGTGATGTCACGGCTCGCTCTTACTCCTTACCCCTTACTCATTCAAAAGGGGGGGTGGCGGCATCTGGTTGCCCCCTTAATTAAAGGGGTACCCTAATGGAAATAAACCCCTCTGCCTGCCCGCCCGAACAACCACTGGGCCAGGGTTGTGGGGAAAACACCCTTTTGCCCATCGACATGGGGACAACCTCCCAATGCAGAGGGCATGTGGCCTGGTATAGCGTAGGGAGGGGGCGCTTAATTGTTCCCCCCTTTCCTGCCCTGCTGGGCCTGTGCTTTGATCAGGGGTCTGGTAGGAATTTCAGAGGGGACCCTATGCGTTCCCTGCCCCATTTTTGGGGGTACGCTTCTCCCTTGAAATTCCTACTGAAGGGTCTGGCATGACTTTAGGGGGAAACCCACGCACAATTTTTTTTATTTTTAAGGTTGGGGGGGTCCCTCCTAACATTCCTACCAGACCTAAAGGGTCTGGTATCAATTAGGGGGGAACCTCAAACTTTTTTTCTTCTGCAGACTGTAAAAGAAAAATTAATTTTTCCCCCTTTTGTCTGATGTCACTTTGCTGTAGCGAAAATCTGTTTGTAACGAAACTTCCTACATACTACTGCTAACGAAATTAAAGGAAAATCGGATTTGTCCGAATCTGTATCCCGAACCGAATTGACTTTTGGGCCCAAATCCCGAAAAATTAAATGACGAAAAATCAGAATGAAAACTAAAAGATTTTTTTGCCCACGCATATGTCTAATTCTCTGTGTAGACTCTAAAAGAGGAATCAGACAGCGTGTGTGGTGCATTCCCGCCTCTTGGTACATTTCAACAGTGATTTTATCCTGGGACAAAAGGATGAAATGAGGGTGCCAAAAAGTAAAGAAACGCATTCGGTTTTTTTAGGGAGACGGGTTGTTATATGCATCTATGCTTGAATTTAATGGGGATTGTGGTAGAGAGTACTCCCATAGAATGGCAAGATTTGAACTGTGTTAGTGCGGTGTGTATCCACCAAGCTGGTGCACAATGGCTGGCTGGTGTGGGTGACCAAGGGAATGTGATTATGGAGGAGCTGTTAAGGACCTGTTTCATTGGATATAATGTTTTTGCGTTGATGGTTGTTAATTTTGGGATGTAAGATTATTATGTTATTATTGGGCCATGTTAACCTAATTTCTTGTATGAAAGCTTTAGCTGAAATAATTCAAAGAAAAACATCTGTGTTTGTGCTTCTATATAAAATATTGTTGGGGGTTAGTTTTTTTGGCACCCAATTGTCTTCTAGTATTCAGCCCTATCCAATTAAATGCTTTTTGTCTTTAACCTTAAAGAAATACAACCTCTGCAAACTCATTTCGGTGTAATCTCGAGTTTTCATAGTAGTGAGCAATTCTAGTTAAAGTAACCCATGTGATGATAATTTGCCCCAGCAGTGCAGTGGTCCAGTATTCCTCTAATATGTCTGTATTATGCCAGTATACTGTAACTTCAATCAAATGATAGAGATTGGATGGTAATAAAGTATAGACGTTGTAAATTTGATATAGGTCAATTATATACAATTACACACTTAAACTATATTTTTAATTGGTTTAAACGTCCTACAACTAATTCAGCTTTTTATTTACTGGAGTAGTACTCCAGCCTGTGAGTGAGTGGGGAAGGGTTAGAACTTCTGCCAAGTTTCTATTACTATTTGTTTCTCCATTTGGGAAATGTACCTCAATTCCTATACCACTGACAAATGTAACTAAAAAAGAGATGGCTGGATTTCACACTTTAAAGCATTGATACACAGTGGATCCACTTGTTCAGAAACTACTGGCTGTTCCCTTCTTCATTGATCATGCAAACCTACAGTTTAAGCACTACATTTATATAGACATGAAAACAGTTAGCTGCACACGTTACAAACTATGCATGGCGAGGTTTATTAGCTGTTCACAATAATTTTTCACTGCATTTACACTTAAGCTAAACTGCAGTTAGAGCCTGCATCCGTGCCAATGACTGAATGATGAAACAAGAGAAAATGGATGAAAAACAGGTGTCAGGCTTCAGATAGGTGTCAGAGTACAGCATTGCCTACATTTTTCTAAATTATGCTCACTTCCTTATCTTAGTTTGGGGTTTAAACAGGAACCATTTTTCACACTTTATTATTTATGTAATGGATTGAAAGTCTCAATCCAGTAAATAATGATAAATTAATAAGGACAAGTGTTATTTTAAGAAGCTTTCATCAGAGCACTGCTTTTAACCAAGACTCAGCAACAAAAACCACTATAGAAATGCATACCAGAGCACTACTTTTCAGGGCATAGCTTCTGTACAGCCTGCACTACATAGGGAACAAAGTCTTATCAAATGGGTCTGCCATGATGAGCAATCTTCATAGGAAATAATAATAGGGAATATTTTTTATCTGGAACTTGGTTTGTTGTATTCCATGGCATGTATTTCATTCCACAACACGCTCAATGGAGTATGGACTGTGCTAACTCTGGGCTAGCTGAGCAACTAAAAGTAGCCCTCTGCTGTCACTAAGGTATGGGGTGTTATGGTGATTTTTGTTACCGAGGCAAAATTTGTTCTATGCTGGACTGTTGGCCACAGATGATCAGATAATTTAGCAAGAATAACAGGTGGAGAGATGCCACAATGCTTAATCTAATCACTGCACCACCAGCAGCCACTATGATCTTTTCCTAAACATTAACACTAAACTTGCAATGCATATGCATGAAAGGTTCGTTCACCTTCAAAATACAAAAGGAAATAATTAGTGTCAAGGAAGAAATTTTCCAAAATGATGTAAAAAATGCCAAAGACAGATAAGACAATTATCACAAGCCATACTCCAGTCATTTATGTCACTAGATTTTATGGTCACCCTTAATGACTAAGATAAGTGTGAGCTCACTAGGCACTGACAAAGCTGATTAACTTGCAATAAATTACATGCATATAAACTCTGCAAGTTTCATCAAACAGTTCAACAGTTTATTAATTTGGTCCTTATTTACATGTTCCCATCAACCACTAACTGCTCCAATATGTTTTTGTGTTTTAAAAGGACCCCAGTTGACTTAAATGTAAAAATTATATTTAGGGAAAAAAACACAAACAGGGGGCGCCTTTCCTGGTGCAGACAAATTTATTAAGATCAGGATCAAAGGTAGATAAAAAACATACTCACAAAATTCAGCATGATAATTAACAATAAGTCCATGGACCCAACAGAAAGTCTATGGAAGCTGCACAATCGTGTCTATGTGTCAGCAGAGGAGACTGTGTGATGTGTGATGACGGAGGGCCTATAACAAACATCTTATTACCCGCCCCAAAAAAGCTCGTTCAGACAGTCAATCCTTTAAAATAAATTTTTGTACACAATATAACGATGGAGCCTTCAAGATAACTAGAATCCTCAAGAAACATTGGCGGATCCTCGAGGAGGATCCACTCTTTAGGGAATCCCTTCCCAAATTCCCTAGTGTGATCTTCAAGAGACCGAAAGATCTACGGAGCATGATAGCACCCAGCAAATTGAAATCCACTAAAATGCTGAATTTTGTGAGTATGTTTTTTATCTACCTTTGATCCTGATATTAATAAATTTGTCTGCACCAGGAAAGGCGCCCCCTGTTTGTGTTTTTTTCCCTAGATTTTGCGGTCTCCCTGGCTGGTTTGGGGGCAGCATCCTGCAGACCTTTCTACACACGTGCTTTTTATTATTTATATATTTTTTAACAGACTTGTTTCTGATTACACTTGTGCTTATATTGGTCCATACTGGCGGAGTAGTCCTTTTTGGCGCTTTTCTGTGTTCATATCTAAAAATTATATTTATTAAATTAATATTGTAGCATGCAGGCTTTCTTTTTAATACTCCTCATTACAAAACACTCGTGTAAATAAGCTGTGCCACAAACAGTGGCTTTCTTATGTGTAAACCTTTTACCGGCTCTAAAAAAAAAGCAGCAGAATTCATAAAAACATATGTTAGATGTTAGCACTCCCCTTTAGCATGATTATTGCTTTAGTCGCTGTTATGGAAAGAAAATAAAGGCTAATAAGTGAACCTATAATTAAACTGATGGTAAAAAAATAACCAAGACGACTCGGTAAATAAAATATAAAACGCGTTCTAATATTAAAGTAGTTTCAAGTAAAAGTAAAAAAAATAACTTATCTCTGTCCCTGTCTGTTTGTCCTGGCAACGGCTGTCAGTGACACAGTGATCCAGAACCTTTAAACTGTCACCACAATAATAGGTAAGGATATTTATTTCAATGGTGACAACTGTCTAAGAGGGGAATCCCGTTTACTTGGAAGAGATTTTTTCATACTCTAGAGGCTTTAGAAAATAAGTCAGCCATTACAAATCCCATAATTATTTCCATACCCTTTAGGTTAAGGGTGCACTGGCCCCTTAAAGTTCATATGCAGCCAATTTTGTTATTTTGTTTTTGATTTTACTAATGCAAAATGCTGAAGAATTCATGAAAACATATAATGTTAGAATGGTCATATAACATGCTCATTGCTTTGGTCACTATTATGGGTAAAGAAAACTCCTGAACTAACTTGGCAATGATTTGTGGTGTAAAGAAACAGATTTTCAAACCAGTTTTCAGTTTTTATTAAATAATATGTAATACAAGTTTTTTTGGTTATAAATGTTGGTTTACGGAAGCTTTCAAAAAGAAGACAAGGTTAACGACAAGTTGCAAGCCAATTTCATATACACCTCTGAGCCCATTATGCTGCCAACATCCGCCCAATAATCCATTTAATGACAAGCACACCTTTCTAGAGACCTTTTTTTCTCAAGGAGAAGTTTAGACTTGAAGTGAACTATTAATTTATAAGTCTTCTTTACACTTCCCGATGAGTCATTGCCATTAATGAGAGATGCAGGTTCTTTATGGATAAAACTTTTAGACTCTCCTAGCAGGTGCCCAAAGAGACTTAATCTCATGCTCCTTGTACTGGCTTTAGATGAAAACGATCCTTGCAGCTTGAATCCCACGTTCATCTAATGTTATGGGCTTGGATTCAAGATCAGAAGTATCTCTACCAGGTTCTGCTACTACAATGGAAAGATCAGATGCTCCCCAGAACAAGGTAAATTGACCTGTCTAAGCATTTTACATATGTTGCATATGGTTTCTTTTTACATGTCACTTGTA
This sequence comes from Nanorana parkeri, assembly GCF_000935625.1. Taxonomy (NCBI): domain Eukaryota; kingdom Metazoa; phylum Chordata; class Amphibia; order Anura; family Dicroglossidae; genus Nanorana; species Nanorana parkeri. The sequence goes on along the minus strand of NW_017307166.1, from coordinate 486,631 downwards.
ACAGTTAATTACATTTAAGGTGTACCTTCACTCTTACAGGCAATATTCTGCACAATGTACTTTGAGGTTGCACTTTGCAAGTATCATGTCTTACAAAATATAAACATGGAAAGCACAAAGGGCTAACCACGTTTCAAATAGCTGTGTTTATGAAGGTTGCTAAACATTAGGGGGCTAGGTACTATATGGTTCACCTTCCACTAGATCCAGTCTTGTGATGCTTTTGCCTGATATTCAAACTAGTCCAAGCAACTCAGGATGAAGGCTGAATTGAGGATAAATAGCAAAATAAATAGTTCTATTGCCAATGGCAAAGTACTAATAGTGATTGGATGTGAGGATGCACTCACTGTATTTAGGACGGTTATTATGAAAAAGACAACTAATCTGATTTTATGTGTATTCTCTAGCTGATCTATAATATGTTCTAGCACATTGGCATTGTGCTTCATTTTCAGACTTGCAGTTTCCTACCTAATAAAGTCCCCAGTATATACTACAAGAATGCAAACTGTACTGCATATACAGTCTGCTCAGTATTGTGTTTCTATGGCTGGTGAACAGTGTTGAACTGTACTTGGTGTATATCAGAAGTAAACAATGGCTGTTATGCACTTACATGATGGTGTTTGACACAATATAGCTTGCATGGTGCATTGGCTGAGAATAGACAGCTGGGCACTATCAGTAAAATTCACAGTATGTCAGCCAGATCTGATCAAAAAAGGTCATTAGTTTTAATAAAACCGAATGGACTGTACTGAACATCTAAGGCAAAAGGGGGGAAATGCTGGACCTATGATAGTTGCAGTACATCCTAGTGATTTTCTCTGTTATATCCAGTTATAATACTTGCAGTCAACAGTCATGAATCACCCCTTTTTTCATATCTAATTGAGTTGCATAATGTTTCGCTAAAGAGCAGAAACACCAACATGAATATACCCTAAGGCAATATGCTGCGTTACTACCATGCTGGCACATGTAGTTCCACTGCATCTAGAATGCTACAGGTTGCACATGTCTACTTTCAACAGTCTAAGCTTGTTCATAATCAACTACCTTCCTTTAAACTCCATTGTTATGGCTTGGGTACAATAGTCAATGATCTGTAATGTAGTGCGATTAAATAAGGTTTTACAGCTAAGTGGTAGGGATATTCCGTCATCTTTAATTAATCTGTGCTGCAGACTAAGTGTCTGTTGGTTTTACTTAAACTGATTTGCTGAAATAACATCATATTTTCATGACCTCATACTAGTAATTCACAGCACGTATAATTTAGGTTTTTTTTCCCTTAAGTTTGTACACAGGAAAATAACAATCTTCAACGTCCTGTTGACAGGTATTTTATTCAAACGTATCCTGCTGCCGTCATGTTGAAACATGTTGCTTTAGACTTGTGAAAAATACAAAAGACATGACAGGAGCAAATTAGGATCTACACATGTGCTCTGCCCTGACTTATTTCTTTGCCGACTACCCCCCACCCCCCATGTAAATGTACTTTATTTCTCACATATCAAGCACAGATGCACAGGTAGCTTTAACAGCAGCTCCATGTAGCAGGAAAAGGTAGGTCTCATTTCAACATTTAAATGCTAACGTACAATTCTGCATTCTTTACATTGTGGTAAATTTGTGAAGGGATGGTAGAGACAAGCTATAAATACGTTTTCATTAATTAGAGATGGCTATCTGCAGGCATCTGCATTTTTTGGCAGGATCCTAAACACAAGTGGGGTCCTTAGGGCACCTTTGCATCTTTAGCCTATGGACAGCGGTAAGGAAGTCATGCTACTGGCACTTGATTATTATAGGGAGATCAACTGCAACTTAACATGGTTTTCTAATCTGTCTAATTGCTATCTCCCCATGCAGCCTTAGCAGGGTTAAGGTGGCCATACACCTTACTACCATTGTACTTCTTTTTTTGTCCCGAAATTGCACCCTTGTTCAATTTCCGTTCAAACAGCCCATCATGCACAGACCAATGTAGTTTGTGATTACCATATGTCAGCACCGCTAACTGGCCGATTTTCGTTGATCGAAAGACCAAACTTTCGTTTTTGCAGTTTTCATTGTGCGATCCTAGTTTTCATTGTAATCATAATCTGTTGATTTTCCTCCAACTCAATGAAATTTTTTTTAGGCGGCTTGAAAGTCGAAAATCGGACAGATGTCCAGTAATTTTGGTTATACACTTCCCATCAACTGGCCGATTTTCGGCCAAAATGGGCCGATAATTGTAAGGTGTATGGGCACATTAACGCATATAAGATGAGAAATTGTCAGCTGACTTGGGCAACTGTTGTTTCACGTTTATGGGTGCCCTTATCCATCATCGTTTTAAAGCATTTGATGATCAGAAATAGATGACATTTAGTTAGAGTACTATTGGCCTGACCTGGTTTTCTGCTCCATTCTAATTAGGATACTGGACTCAAATGTTATGAATCTATAGGAAGATTTACAGTGCATCCAACAATTTAAAGTTGTAGCTAAGTGTAATTTGTACACCATTCTTAGATATTAAAGAATTGAAAATTGTTAAACAATATTCACTTTCTTCAGAAATGCACAATTCAGTAAGGATATATCATATAATGGTGACATACTGAGAACAAGCGAAATTCGATTTTTTTTCTGAAAAAAACACTATAGACAAAGCTGCCAACTGGAGTGCTCAAATACATCCAGGTGATCTTCTAGCAATGTCAGCTACTTTAACCACCTTCCGTCCATGGCCGTTTGTGAACGGCCGGACGGAAGTCTGCTCAGAGCAGGTGGGCGTCTTAAGACGTCCTGCCCCTCCCCCCCTCTCGTGCGCGCGCTGAGCGCCGCACACGAGAGGGAAAACTGTTAGCATGTAAACAGCCAGCGATGACTGTTTACATACAAGCGATCAGGCGTCTCTAGAGACGCCCGATTGCTTGCACGATCTGCGGGTGTGCGCCCCCCCCCCACCTGTGTCCCGTCGCCGCTGCCGGTCCCGTCATCCGATGTCCGCTGTGGCCGGTGCGGCTGGGAACAGGAGATCAAAGGATAAAAAAATTACAGCATTAAAAAAAATAAAGAAGCTAAAAAAATACAAAAAAATAAAATTTTTTTTTTTTAAAGTTTCCCGCCCCCCACATACACACGCAAACATGCGTCGGGTGCGCCTATGTACGAAACCGACGATTGCGCCCATTATGCAGCACATGTTACATATCGCCGCGAACGTCGCAGTGAGAACAATAATTCTAGGGCCATCAATCACTGATAACACTAAACTGATGAGCGGTAAAAATGTTTAAAGCGTCGCCTATGGCCAATTTTGGCTGCTGTCGTTTTCTGCGATTTCGCGGGGTGCGCAATTTTAAAGGTTGACATGTCTAGTGTCTATTTACCCGACGTGACCCCGTCTTTTATATTGTACCAAAAAATTGGGGTAAAAATAAATGTTTAATAAAATTTTATAGGGAAACATGTTTTTTTTTCAAAATTTATGGTACTTTTTTTGTTATATAGTAAAAAATAAAAACCCCATTGGTGAATAAAAGCCACCAAAAGAAAGCTCTATCTGTCCCCAAAAAATGGTATGAAAATCGTTTCAGTAAAGTGTTGCATGACGGAATAAACGTCAGTCAAAGTACCGCAGCACTGAATACTGAAAAATGGCCTGGCCAGGAAGGGGGTGAAACACTATGGCCTTTAAGTGGTTAAACCAGCTTTTTATTGTAAAACAAACAAATCCAGGAAACACATTAGTTGATCTGTTCAATTGTTTAAGAAATCTAGACCTGAGTGAAAGATGTAATTGCTAGAAAATGGTCTTTATAATGGGCAGCAAAGCACCAATAAACAATACCTTTACAGTGTTTGCAAAGTGTATGCAGTCAGTTAAAGTGACACTAAACTCAGGAGTTAAATCTTAAAATGCATTCAATTACCTCAACTATTAACAAAAATGTATCTTATTTGTGTATCACTCAGCTGTAGATCCTCAAATCATCTCAGAATTGGTGCTGACACTGTCCTTCCTTCTAGAGGGTGGCTACTTTTGTTGCCCATGGTCCCTGTGTGTGTTGTAAAGTAGCCACTGCTCCAAGCTCACGCCCATCATTACACTACAATATCAATACAAATTAGTAAACTAAATGGGAGATTGTAGTCTATCACGGGTGCGATCTTGGAGTAGTGGCTTCTTTGCAAACACAAAGGGACCATGGGGAACAAAAGTAGCTAACCACCAGAAGGAAGGACAGTGTCAGTATGAATTCAGGGATGATTTGAGGATCTACAGTGATACATAAATAAGATACATATATGTTAATAGTTGAGGTACTTGAATGCATTTTTAAGATTTAACTCCTGAGTTTTGTGTTACTTTAAGAAAATGAACACTGTTTTTTTTACATTAAATCTAGGGGTATGTCTGCACAATGGTCACATGCAATGGGGTTGATTTACTAACAGCAAATACCAGTATTTTTGCTTGAACATGACTGGGTGATGGAAGTCAGTGGAGCTTTACCTCATTCACTAAACTAAGGGGACATTTTCCCTGCAAAGTAAAAATCTCCTTGCAAAGTGCACAGTCTATTTGCCTTTAGTAAACCAACCCCAATGTCACTGAACACAACTATAAAACTATAGGTTCTGCTGGGCAGATATACTTGAAGCCAGTCTTACTAGAATCAAGCAGGGTGTCTGAAGAAGTGCTCTGATTGGCTGTACAAACACTCCAATAAAGATTAATACGGGAACTTATTATTAAACTGATAACCAAGATGACTCAGTGAATAAAATGCAAAATATATTCTGACTTTAAAGTAGTTTCAAGTGAAAGTTAAAAAAAATTAACTTATTTTAGAAATCAAGATTATACTGTAAACATTTGCAGTTAGATATATGCATGTATTAGGAGAAACTATAAAAGACTAATAGAATTGTATGTTTGCTATATCACATGAATCTGGGGCAAATTGGATCCCATCATAGAGGGAACTTGTGAGGATAGAAATACAGGAGCTGCTAATGCTTAATTATTTGTGGGAGCTCCAGGGCTGTCATTCCAATCCATCCAGTGTGTCAATGACCTTGAACAAGCATGCAGCTGGTGACATCGAAGAAGCATTCAATACTGTCGTACAGAATTGCTCTAGGTCAGTGACTCAACTAGGGAATCCAGGATGAGGGTAACAACCCCGGAGCCTATACCTTTAAAAACCAAGTCAGCAATTAAATATCCTATACTTCTTCTCATACCCTTTAGAGTAAGGGTACACCTTTAATGTGTATCTACAGCCAATTTTCTTTTCTGCTTTTTTAATAATGAATAGAGTAGGGAAGGTTTGGAACCCCTTTCAAGTTTTTATTGCTGTCTATCTGTCTCTGTCCCTCTCTATTTGTCCTGGTGATAGCTGTCATTGAGACAGAAAGTGGTTGGAAAGCCAGAATCTTTAAATTGTTACCAGAAAAAGAGGTAAGGGTATTTTCTCCAATGGTGACAACTGTCTAAGAGGGAATTCCCTTCATTTTGAAGAGATTTCTTCTTACTTCTTGTTGAGTCACAGCACAGGGAGTAAAAGTTAATTTCTCCAACAGGACACAGGTAGCAAAAAATAAACTGACAGGAGTTTTAACCTCTCCCTACTTTCCGAAAACAAAAGCCCCAGCATGTACACTTTAATCTCTTTCTGCTGATTGATTTAACCATTTGTTGATGATTACCTTTTTAGAAGCACATAGATTTATGAGATGACTGCCAACAAGTGGATGTATTTGTTAGTTGAAACAGATTACAATCACTCATGTAGCCCTAGCCTTAAGGTGCTCACACATTCAATCTCCTGATCTAGCCTTTGCTGCCTGGATTGGCAGCCAATCTAATGTCTATATCGCCCCTGCAGACCCATCTTGCTAAGGCTTGTTGGGGCAAGAGCCACTACAAAAACATCTTCTCTGCTGGCTAATGTTTTCCTCCTAATAAGATTGTACCTGTGTGCCCAACCACCCTATCTGCTATCAACATGATAAAAAGTTGCTCTACTCAAAGATATTCAGAATGCTTATGTGCAGTAAATGTGAATTGGTAAAAAAGGTGTTTTTTTCCTATTTCTCCTCTTATTGATGGTTTCCTTTCCTTTAGTTGTTGTGGTTTATACATTTACAATATTTCCTATTTGTGCCAAAACACTCTTACATATTGAAATATTATAATTATTCTTTATGATGTTTTTATACCTGCCCTTTCTTTGATTTAACAGAGATTGTCCACATGTTAAATGTCAGGATCTTTACTCTCTTGCATAAATGTTCAGTTTTATTGTACCCTTTAGAACCGGATAAAGCTTTGAAGGTAAAGAAACTTATCTGCGCCTTAAAGGCCAAGTCTACTTTTAAAACCCTGTTTCATGTTATACCCATACTCAAGGTGTAACATGAAACATTGTCACAACATCTCCAGCACACCCCCACACACACACACTTACCTTAATTGCAGAGTTCTTCTCCCCGCAAGCTCCTGTCACAATTTGAATTTGGTGTGGATGTGTATGGCTCTGCCCGCAGAACTGCATCATTTTTGAGAAACTATTGAGAATTATTGAAAAGTCCCATCAGCCACCCGGCAGTTCTCAATAAAGTACAAGCGGGGTGGCATAATTTTTTTTCGTGAATGTGTGTGCATTTTTTTTTCTAAAAGGTGGACCTTGCCTTTAACAAAAATGTACAATTATGTCCATTTTAATATTCATTTTACAAAAAGACAAGTTGCACATAGCTACACTTTAATGGGAACATCACTCCACATTGCATCTTATCTAACTTGTAATTTTATTTAAATCCTTATACTCTAGAGCTGACGAAAAGTGGTTCCTTATTCTTGTGCACCACAGATTCCAAAGATGGATCAGCGCAGCTATTTACCAGGTAAGGAATACTATTAACAGCTAGGACATACTTTCTGGCAGGTAATGGCCTCTTGTAAGGCAGTGTCAGTAGTAGGGAATCTGTGTATTGCTCCACAGCAATCCCATTTCACAATCCGACTAGAGGCTACAGGGCAACTCCAGCAGAACTCACATATGGCTTTTTTATGTTGCAGATATACATTTTTCATATGCATCATGGTGGGTAATTTGCAAAGTGCGAGTCCATCACATTCAGAATCTGCTTATAACAGGTGTTGCATTAGCATAATAGGGAAAAGGTCTGTTTGATCAATCAATACAATATCATGGATTCTGTCATGTCTGCTACGTGGTACTATACTAGCTGCATAAAGCTGGCCATACACCTGTCAATTTCTTTCATTCAACCTGTGGGCTGAACGGAAGAAATTGATGCGATTCCTCCATCAAAACAAACTGCATGTCGATGGAGGAATCGCCGCTGTTTAAACTGCATTGTGACAGGTGCCGCCTGCACCTGTCAGAATACCCGATCAGAGTGGGCAGCTAATTTGCTGCCGGCTCTGATCGCACAAAGATTTTCCTTCCGGAAAGGAACCTGACAGCCCCAAACACTGTGCGGATTTCGCTGGTGCATTAAAAAACAGCCGAAATTCGGCCAGTGTATGGGCACCTTAACAATAAATTGCCAAAGAAAAATAAACCTAAATGTTTCTGAAATACTATATGAATAATGATTTAGCTAGTCCTCATTACCACTTTAGATATAGGTAATGTTCTGGACTAAGCATTGTTCTATAGATAAGGTATCCACCACTACTTTGAGCCCTACTCCAAATTAAACTAACTTCTTAGTTCTGAACAGAGAGAGGAAATGCTAGAAAGTCTGTCTGCTTTTGTTATTGTTTTGTGACACAAAGACAAGAAATGTGGGAATGAGTGTCACTTGTATAAATAATAAAAATGAAACAAACATAGTATCAGTTCCACTTTAATTTGTTTTACAAACAAGAAAAAAAATTCTGGATTTTGAGAAATGTAAGTTAACAATATGGTAGAAAAGAGTCAATGGTTGTATCTATCTCCTAGCCAGCACACATCCTGCCTTATACTAGTGTATACTTAACAAAAGCATTAACATCCAGTGTCAGCACAATGTACCACCTACACTCCAAATCATAATCACACAGGGCAACGCCCAGATGGGTTGTAACATGACTTCCCCGAGACTAAATAAATTAAAGGGAAGCAATGTTGTCACTACCTTGACTGTAGGCATTGTTGGCCCCTTTGTGAACAAAAGCATACATTACATAGTTACAGAATATAATGTGTACTTTATACTAGTTTATCCGAGTTAACAGAAGGCAAATATGAACGAGACCAGACAGTTCTGCTTTATACAATTCATGGATTACATATTACATACAGTATCTCTCTTTAGAATACCCATAATGCTCTACAAAACCACACTCATGGGTGCACCCTTTATGATAAGATTGGTTTCCAAATAAAGATTATTTAAAGCCCAAACCATTATAGTTTCTCTAATAAAGGTGTGTGGGTTAGGTGTAAAAATAACCCTTGCAGTGCCTCTCCCATGTATTGCAAGGCATACAATAAATGTTTGTTTATCTAGAACTCTCCTGGTACTACTGGTCCTGCATTATACATGATGATGCCAGAAGCAGAGAAACGTATTCCTCAATCCCTAGACAAAACAAGCATCTAACCCTTCCAGAGCAGGAGGGGCCTTACTGCAAGAGTTATATTTTCATTTAACCCAGAATTTAGATTTAGGCTGGCCACAAATGTTACAGATGTACTTTACAATCAACTACATTTTAATTTAACTTGATGAGGCTATGTCGGGGGGCGGAGTCCCCCTGTTTGCTGGAGTGGAACCCAATAGCAGGGAACTGCACCAGAGTGTAAGCTCAGGGTAAAGGTACCAATAGGGGAGTCAAAATATTAATCGTTAGAGTATAGTCCAGGTCAAGGCAGGCAGCAAGTATCATAAACGGGAAGCCAAGCCAGGGGTCGATAACCAGGAGATCTAAATAGTGGGGAAGGAAGGCAGGAACAGGAGAACAGGAAGTAATGCTTCATAGCTGCACTGGGCATGGCAGAATACCTCAGCAAGAAGTCTTGGCTCTGGCTGGAATTTAAATCCAGCAGGGACCAGACACGCCCTCGTTGTTAGGACAACGAGGGAGCTACATATCCCTGGGAGCAAATGGAACGGCGAGGAGAGGGAGGTGTGAGACCAAGGCCCTCCTCGTTGATGACCAGCACCTGAGGTGACTAATAGGTCAAGGCAACATCACGTGCGCACACACACGCACATCCACTTTGCACTGAATCACCCCAGGAAGGGCCCTACAATCCCCAGGGTGCCTGCGGGCACCCAGGTAAGAGGGCACCCCTAGTCCCACGACAGGCTGTATGAAACAGTCATTTGATAAGTTGAATTTATTTTTCCTTTCATTTAAAGTGCATCTGAAGCCAAAACCTTTTTTAGGATAGGATTTTGTGGAGAAGGATTAGAACACCTGTCAGGTTTTTATTGCTGTTTGTGTCCCCGTTAGCGAGAGATCCTCACTAAACACTATTTGTCACAGTGACCATTATCACTGAAAGTAAAAATAAAAGGATGTCCCAAATTATGGGATGTCATCAGAACAGGCATATATGGGATATCTTCCAACAGGGACACCATTTCTGGTGACGCTGCTGACCACCAGGGATTTCCCTCTCTTTGGGAAAAGGAAAATCTCTCCAGTGAAGGGAAAATCTCTCCAGTGGGACACAGATGGCAAAAAAAAGTTGACAAGGGGTTATAACCCTCCCTTTATTTATCTATCCAAAACTAAAAAATAAAAAAGCTTTGGCTTCAGTTCTGCTTTTAGAAGATATTAAAGCTGACCACATATTCTTCATTATTTTTTACAATTTTTTTATAGTAATAATATCTTTATTTTTGTATAATTCAACCTTAATTTATTAGATTAGAGAATCAGTCTGAAAAAAGTGTGGCCAACTTGACATGTATGCACAACTGGAAAAAAATATATTTGTATTTCTTACATTTACATAGCACATTGATTACACTGTGGGCTTAGGTAAAGTTGCTCCCAGCTTAGTTATTTCCTATAGTGCCATTCTGCTCTCCAAACCAAGAAAATTGACAGCAAAGCTTACCTTCCTTATACACATCTTCACAACTCTCCCCCATGACTGCTTTGGAGCACCTGCTAAATACCTAATGCTTTCTGGTAAGTGGGAGCATGTAACCTTGTTCCAGAATGCAATGTTGAGCCAATCGCCACGTCCAAACACTGTCACATGGGGGAGGGAGATATCATTATTCCTTTGTGCCGTACAAAACCATATGACATAAAGCTGACATAGGGCTTGGCTCTTGGTTCCAACAGTAGATTAGAGTGAGCAAAGTGATAGAGTCTCTTTAAAGGGTTAGGTCACCTTTCTGCAAATGTATTAAAAAAACTCTTCATGCTTTACATCACTTCCATCACATTGCACAGCATTGTTCAGATGTTAAAAAAAACTGCCACTTTCCCATTGCATACCTGTAGGTTCTACATAGCATGTTTACAAAAACATCTAGGTAGCCTATCCCACTCTGTCCTGGTTAAACAAGCTCAGCTGCTGCTTCTAGAGCATGAGAGAGCGCAATGCACATGGACATAGTTTGAACTGGATGGGAATGGCTGCTGGGGGGCACACTTCTAATGTCCAGTCCATCCTGCCATTTAGACAAGATGTATGGGGATTGACCACCTAGTGGACCTACAAGTATGCAATGGGAAAGGGGCAGCTTTTTAAACATCTTAACAGTGCTTTGCAATGTACTGGGGGTAAGATTTTAGATGGTAAGTTCTCATGGGCAGGGCCCTCTTAACCATCTTGTTCTGAATTGTATTGCAAGTGTAATGGCTTCCTTATATTGTAAAGGGATGTGCAAACTGCTGGCGCTATATAAATCCTGTAAATAGTAATGATAATGGAAAGCATGTGGGATTTTTTGGAAAATGTGCAGAAAAGTGACCTAACTCTTTGACAAATTTCTAAGAGTAGAGTCCTATCTGTGGCATTGATCACACATTCTTATAAAAAAAAAGATTAAATCGATAGACAAGAAACCTTTAAGACCGTAATTTAAGCTTTTCTGCTTCAAGCTTATAGTGTGATGGTGATTTTATTTCTATACTACGGCTCCACTGTGGGAAAAACTGCTAATTTCATATGGCTGCAAAGTACGGCATCATGCCAGGAATGTGCTATGAACCTGCTGTGCCTTACATGTAGATACATGAAGCTCTCAATTAACATTACAAACCATTAAAGAATTAACAGATTTGAAAAATAGTGGAAGGTCTGTAGCTGATATAATTATAGATAACTAAGTCCCGTTTTATGTGAATAAAATACAATGATTCTTCGGTCCAGGCAGTACTTCTGACAGGTCTACCACAAACAATAAACATGTTTTTACAGAGTAATACCACATCCTGATAAAGGCCTAATTGTGTTTTTTTCTGAAATGGACTGCTGCACTCATTTCCAAGCAATACTCAGGTTTCTGTAGGATTAAAATTAATTTTAGCACATTATCTGTAATGTGATCCTTTCCAAAATATAAACCTGACAATAGAAAAAAATCAGTATCATCATAGTGCAAAATATTTCACAAATTATAGGCATGTATTTTACCCATGGAAACATGCTGAAGGTTGCATGCATTTCTTTAACTACACAGTGAATTATGTATGTAAAGGTTCTCATTCAGCCAGGTCATGGTATATCTTTAAAAAATAAGTCAAGGCAACTGGACTTGCTGTATTTTTCTTGAAGACGTTTCACTGGTCGTCCAACCAGCTTTCTCAATTTAGAATGACTTGTACAAAAATTATCTGGGAATAAATATGATGAATGTTGTTCTAATCCACATAATCTGTTAGTCACAACCAGGTGTTGATTTCATTTGCATAATTGGAGTAAGGAGATGTTAATAACCTGCCTAGAGAGAGGTGTTAAAACAGCATTGTATGCGGCAACACATGGTTGTGACTAACAGATTATGTGGATTGGCACAACAATGACTATATTTATTCCCAGATAATTTTTGTACAAGTCATTCTGAATTGAGAAAGCTGTTTAGAAGACCAGTGAAACATCTTCAAGAAAAAATACAGCAAGTCCAGTTGCCTTGACTTATTTTTTTACAGATATACACAGTGAATTAGGCTGAAATAAGTCTATCAAGTTTAACCTGACTTGACAGAGGAATGTGATGTACAGAAAATTGTCAGCTTGCCCTTACTTTGCAAATCTTGTCATTTGACTACATTGCATTTGGCTTATACATACAGCATGTAACTTTTTACACAATGCAGGAAAAGCAACAGTATTTAAAACCTGGTAACTCTAAAGCTGGGCATGCACTAGTAGATTTCTGAACGAATGTTTATACGAAAGACCTTCACACCATCACACACACAAATGATGATCGAATTTTTGTTTGATTTCACTGTTCGATTTTGCAATAAATGGAGTTTCCCGAACGAAAACCAAATCCACTGTTCACGAGTTTCGCTCGTTCGAGAAAAAATTCCCATTTTTTCATCACTACAGTCCAAAGCAATAGTCAATGTGACCCCATCAACTAATAGAAAGTCGTACGAAAGTTCTTTCTTAAATCTAAGCAATGTATGGCTAGCTTTAGCAACCAGATTTCAGTATAATTAAGTCAGATCATTGACAGATGACTTTAGTATCTGTATGGTCACCATGGCATTCATATTGGTACTATACTTTGCTAAATACATTCAAAACATAGAAGACATATGCCAGTATCAGATTATGATTAGGATAAAAAAAAAGCATCAATGCCGGAAGGCATCAAAAAGCATCAATGCCGGAAAGCGTTGTACCCTTTCTATTCTGCAACCTAAAAACTAGTGTGAAATCACAAATTAAATAAAACTCTATACAAATTACTTCTACCTCTGGGGTAGGACCTCACATTCCTCACCAAAACAGGGGACAGAACAATAAAACACAGCAGCACTGGCAAACACACTTTATCTGTTATAAGAGCATATGGCAGCAAAGATAAATGGACATTGCACTATTCCAGTCGTTTCTACAGGCAGCAGATCATAAATGGAACTCAATAGCTAGCAACTGGAGGAAACCTAATTTGTTTATTCGTATGGTACTTGCAAAGCATATCAATTATATGACGCAACTCTTATAACTAGCTGGGGCTGCTTCAGTTCTTAAAGTATTAATCTTTAATGCACATCTGTTATACATTATCATACATCTGTAATATCTGTATTGATGTATACTTGTCCCCTAGGCCAACTGAGATAAACATCCTTGCCCCCCCCCCCCCCCCCCCCCCCCCTTTCTTTTTTTTTTTTGTACTTT